>NC_088236.1:8266445-8348945 GCF_036934945.1 Oncorhynchus masou masou | reverse complement strand
TTTGAGATTCTTCAAATAGCCACCCTTTTCCTTGATGACAGCTTTGCACACTCTTGGCATTCTCTCAACCAGCTTCATGAGGAATGCTTTTCCAACAGTCCAACAGTCAGCACGCTCCTATCCTCATCGACGGGACCGCAGTGGAGAAGGTGGAAAGCTTCAAGTTCCTCGGCGTACACATCACTGAGCATCTGAAATGGTCGATCCACACAGACTGTGTGGTGAAGAAGGCGTAACAGCACCTCTTGAACCTCAGGCTGAAGAAATTTGGCTTGGCACCTAAAACCGTCACAAACTTTTACAGATGCACAATTGAGAGGATCCTGTTGGGCTGTATCACCGCCTGGTACGGCAACTGCACCGCCTGCAACCGCAGGTCTCTCCAGAGGGTGGTGCGGTCTGCCCAACAGGTCACCGGGGGCAAACTACCTGCCCTCCAGGACACCTACATCACAGGAAGGCCAAAAAGATCATCAAGGACATCAACCACCCGAGCCACAGCCTGGCAGAACGACAGGGGGGGGGGCAGGATGAACATTTTTTTAACCCTAATTTATGTATATTTCTGCTTATAATTTCCAACATTTTTGCATAGCCTATTTGTTAGTCAGCTTATAATACAATAATATATAATAATAATAATCATCATCTATAAGTAGATAAATACAGCAGTTACTGCCCTAAATAAACCAGAATAATTTCAGAAATCGATTGATGCTTCAATCAGATTGACATCAGTAAAGTTTTTTTCTTTTATCTCTGCTTCTCTCGTGCAGCAGATAGGGACCGGGGAGAAATTGCAAAAGAATTGAAACATTTTGTGTGCTGAATTTAAGTTTGACCTATCAAATATTTTTATATTATATATATATTATTTTTTTGGGGGCATGTTTTCATTGCTTTTATTTTCCTTAAATTCAGATTCAGTTCACTGCTACCATCGTCTTTTACCACTTCACAAATTCTTTCCAAAACATTACTGTTCTGGCCCTCCCTTATTTTTAACTCTCCATTTTGCAGCTTTTCTCTTATTGAATTCAACACCGACATAGTCCTTTTTGCCTCAGTGGATCGATGTTAACTTTATCAGCCCATGTTCCCAAAAGCATTTGGCGATTGGTGTGTATAAGGCGCACATGCTGTTAGGCCCTAAAGCTTAGGCTTACGCACTAATGGCAGGTAAAACAAAATAAGGAAAGAAATACCTCAATGTAGATATGAATTTTACAAGAATGATTCATTTATTGGTTTTTAATTCATTGTTTTCACTTTATCACCTGCCCGCCACCCACACGCCTTTCATCCACACAATATTTCATGATCCTCAACTCGTTGATATAACTGCATGGACTGCGGGTTATCAGTCAACCCACGAATCACTACCAGCTGCACAAAGTCAAATATGATAAAATATTATGGATGGATTGGATTCAGGATTTGGAAATGCACGATGGAACTACTAGGGTGCTTTGTCACTATAATCCTGATATTTTTGTTGTTGGCTACCTCACAAGCTAGTTGTGAAGCTAGCTAGCTACTACTACCTATATCAGTCAATAACAGCTAATTAGGTTTCCTCTTGACATAAAACATTTAGCTACAATACAAAGTATTTAAAAGAGTAAGGAATGGCGATATTGTTGTTGTATGGAGGGTCTACTTTGACTAGCTGTCTTGTTGCCTAGCTAGCAAACATTAGCTAATGTTAACATGCTAGCTAACGTTAGCATGTTAACTGCTTCTAAACAGCCAGCAGGCCAACTCTTACAAACCACATAATTTGAAATAGAAAGTCACTGAAGATATTGTTGCATAGCCGCTGTCCTATGCAACAATATGAATCGCTGTGAATTGCTTGGTTTGCTCGCTAGCTTGCTTGTGTGCCGTAAGCTCGTGTCTTCTCATGAAGGATCCCGACCGGAGAATAAAAAATAAAAAAAGGAACTGTTTGAGGTGGGGGTTTTGAAGTGTTTTTGTTTCCCTCCAATTTATCCTTTAGCCACAAATACGTAAGACTGGTCAACAACATTATTTTGGGGTATAGGTTAACACAATATGAACTTATAAAAGGGAGATTTTCACAGAAGAGTTGCTTTAAGACATCAATATGTTTAAACCGGCTGCCTAAGTCACACCGTTACGTCAGGAGGAACATCCTAAGCATGTAAATACATATCTAGCGACATTGTTCCCCTGAAGGCCTTTGATGCTTAAGTATGACTTTCAGCTAGTTCAAATGAACATTTAGAGGAAATCCATAGACATGGACATGGTGACGTTGAGAATGACGTTAAGAGTTAATAGGATCGGACTGTCACAGAGCTGAGCTGAAGAGAATCTGTATATGGGAACTGACTGGATTAATACTGGAGCCCTGCTGGAGATAAGTCATTTGTATGGCGGCAGTGGGGTTGCCGTGTGTGTGTGTGTGTGTGTGTGCGTGTGTGTGTGTGTGCGTGCGTGTGTGTGTGTGTGCGTGTGTGTGTGTGCGTGTGTGTGCGTGTGTGTGTGTGTGTGTGTGCGTGCGTGCGTGCGTGCGTGTGCGTGCGTGTGTGTGTGTGCGTGTGTGCGTGCGCGTGTGTGTGTGTGTGCGTGCGGCAGCAACAGTGACTGATGTTTCAGGCTGGGGCAGTCCCAGGGGCTCAATGCCCTAACCCCCCCCATGTGATCAGAGGACCTATCAGGTCTTCCTGGAGTAACCTTCCAAAGGGACGATATATTACTGGGACGTTTACCAGTAAAAAATGGTCTTTCAAGGATTGTATGTAAACTATCACAATACATCTAGTGACCCTTCCGGTTACTTCAGATTATCGCAGGTGTCTGTCATTGTCTCTGTCCCTCTGTGTGGCCTTATCACATGTAAAATATATGGAATAATATATATATAAGAGTAAAAATATGATGACAAAGCTGTAAAACATTATCCTAAATATAATCCATCAGTGAATAGCTTTGGTGTTTCAGCATGAAACATCCTTTATATATATATATATATATGTAGATAAATATATAGATAAATATATATATATATATATATGTAACGACATTCTTCGTTTGTTGAATGAGAGTCGGACCGAAATGCAGCGTGTTGGTTACTCATGTTTTTTAATGAAGAAAAAATGGAACTATACATGAAATAACTAATAAATACAAAACAACAAAACGGAACGTGAAACCTAATTACAGCCTATCTGGTGAAACTACACAGAGACAGGAACAATCACCCACGAAATACACAGTGAAACCCAGGCTACCTAAATACGGTTCCCCATCAGAGACAACAAGAATCACCTGACTCTGATTGAGAACCGCCTCAGGCAGCCAAACCTAAACTAAACACACCCCTAATCAACTACAATCCCAATGCCTACAAAAACCCCAATACGACAACACAATAACATAAACCCATGTCATACCCTGGCCTGACCAACTAATTAACTAAAACACAAAATACTAAGACCAAGGCGTGACAATAGATAAATATATATACAGTATAACGGATGTTTAATGCTGAAACACCAAAGCGATTCACTGATGGATTATATATATAATATATATCTTAACACACATAGTTATTTTGCTATGTCAATATGTATTTGTTGACAATGTTTTTGGTTCAAACAGCGTGCAGTTGTGGAAAAAGTCAATACTTGGACGAGTTGCAGAGGTAATTGAATGCCATTGTTGATTAAATGTTGGTTTTTTTCATTATTATTAATTAGGCTATTTTCTCTTGAACCATATGTTTGTTTGTTTTTACTAGAAACTCATGGACAATATGGACACACGTACACTGGACGAAAATATAAACGCAACTTGCAACAATTTCAAAGATTTTACTGAGTTACAGTTTATATAAGTCAATTAATTAGGCTCTAATCTATGGATTTCACATGACTGGGAATACAGATATGCATCTGTTGGTCACAGAGACCTTAGACAAAGTAGGGGCATGGATCAGAGAACCAGTCAGTATCTGGTGTGACCACCATTTGCCTCATGCAGCGCGACACATCTCCTTCACATAGAGTTGATCAGGCTGTTGATTGTGGCCTGTGGTATCTTGTCCCACTCCTCTTCAATGGCTGTGCGAAGTTGCTGGATATTGGCGGGAACTGGAACTAGCACATGCTGTTCTATACGTTGATCCACAGCATCCCAATCATGCTCAATGAGTGACATGTCTGGTGAGTATGCAGGCCATTGAAGAACTGGGGCACTTTCAGCTTCCAGGAATTGTGTACAGATCTTTGTGACATGGGGCCGTGCATTATCATGTGTGCCAGTGGCCCTCGAAGGTGAGCATTTGCCTACTGAAGTCGGTTACAACACTTAACTGCAGTCAGGTCAAGACCCTGGTGAGGAACGACAAACACGCAGATGAGCTTCCCTGAGACGGTTTCTGACAGTTTGTGCAGAAATTCTTTGGTTGTGTTAACCCACTGTTTTAATCAGCTCTCCGGGTGGCTGGTCTCAGATGATCCCGCAGGGGAAGAAGCCGGATGAGGAGGTCCTGGGTTGGCGTGGTAACACACGGTCTGCTGTTGTGCTGAAAAATGTTCTACAACGGTGATGGAGGTGGCTTATAATACAGAGATTTACATCAAATTCTCTGGCAACAGCTTTGGTGGACATTCCTGCAGTCAGCATGCCAATATTGCACGCTCCCTCAAAACTGTGACAACTGCACATTTTCCAGTGTCCCTTTATTGTCACTAGCACAAGGTGCACCTGTGTAATGATCATGCTGTTTAATCAACTTCTTGATATGCCACACCTTTCTGGTGGATGGATTATCTTGGCAAAGGAGAAATGCTCACAAACAGGGATGTAAACAAATCTGTCAACAACATTTTAGAGAAATAAGCTTTTTGTGCGTACGGAACATTTCTGGTATCTTTTATTTTAGTTCATGGGACCAACACTTTACACTTTGCGTTTATATTTTTGTTCAGTGTAAACTAAATTAATACTGTATATTGTTTATTTTTGTAAGTTTAATACATTACAATATATTGCAATAGATTTTCTGTTAATTACCAAAATTACTGAAGATTCTGGTACATTCTGTAAATTACTTGTAGCTTTGCAACCCTACCTTGGAGATAAGACATGGACTGCTGGAGAGAGAGATGGATGGAGGGAAGAGAGCGGGATGGCGAGAAGAGAGAGGACAAGAGAGAGAGAGAGTGAAGGAGGGGAGAGAGAGAGAGAGGGAAAGATAGATTAAAAACTATAGGAGTTGACAGGGAACAAGAAAAACAGGGAAGAGATTTGAGAGAAAGTGACAGGACGAGAGAGTATATTGGTTGTATGGTTGTCACTGTTTTTAAAGTTTTTTCAGTTTTTTAGTTTTGTTGAACCCTGCCTGCTCATCACATTTCCGAGTTGGGGAAATACATATACATTGAACTTGATCTTGAGAAGGTGTGGGTGGAGAATGAGAGAAAGAATAGGAGAAAGAGAGGGAGGAGGGGGAGAAAGAGAAGGAATGAGGAGGAGAGAGAGAGAGAAAATGGGAGAGAGAGAGAGAGAGACACAGAGAGAGAGCGATAGGGAGTTAAACTGGCTTAACCCTCCTGTCTGTCTGTCTGTCTGTCTGTCTGTCTGTCTGTCTGTCTGTCTGTCTGTCTGTCTGTCTGTCTGTCTCACTGTCTGTCTCACTGTCTGTCTCACTGTCTGTCTGTCTGTCTGTCTGTCTGTCTGTCTGTCTGTCTGTCTGTCTGTCTTGTCTGTCTTGTCTGTCTTGTCTGTCTGTCTGCTGGAGAATGACTGAAGAGGGGGAGTAGTTACCCCTGGACAGGTAGTAAGGTCACCTGACTTCAGCCTAACTGTCTTGAAGGATAAATAAATCATAAAACGTTGTTGGTTATAGTCCTGTCCACTCCTGCCGTCACCCCAAACTTAGAATTGTTCTATTTCTGCAGTGCTGCAGTTGTTTATCTGCGATGCTATGTTCCATGTTTTGTTTTTTCTTTCATGTACAATGCTAAACAGTTAATATGAAATGTATGGGTTCAAATTGGGGCACCTCGCCCTCTAGCCTTGTTCAACAAGTCAAAACAAAGGTCCTTGTTTGTGCAACATAATCTGTGCTTGAATACCTCCGTGTTTACCTCTGAAAGCATGATGGAAATCAACTAGCAACCTCAGAGAGAGAAAGTGAGAAAGAGAGTGAGAGTCCACTAGCAACCTCAGAGAGAGAAAGTGAGAAAGAGAGTGAGAGTCCACTAGCAACCTCAGAGAGAGAAAGTGAGAAAGAGAGTGAGAGTCCACTAGCAACCTCAGAGAGAAAGTGAGAAAGAGAGTGAGAGAGTCCACTAGCAACCTCAGAGAGAGAAAGTGAGAAAGAGAGTGAGAGAGTCCACGAGCAACCTCAGAGACAGAAAGTAAGAAAGAGAGTGAGAGAGTCCACTAGCAACCTCAGATCACATACTGTTTCAAACAGCCTGCATAAGCCTGAAATTCACTGCCTGTTAGTGGCTGGAGTAGCTTTCAGTGTCTGTTAATGGCTGGAGTAGCTTTCACTGTCTGTTAGTCGCTGGAGTAGCTTTCACTGTCTGTTAGTGGCTGGAGTAGCTTTCACTGTCTGTTAGTGGCTGGAGTAGCTTTCACTGTCTGTTAGTGGCTGGAGTAGCCTTCACTGTCTGTTAGTAGCTGGAGTAGCTTTCACTGTCTGTTAGTGGCTGGAGTAGCTTTCACTGTCTGTTAGTGGCTGGAGTAGCTTTCACTGTCTGTTAGTCGCTGGAGTAGCTTTCACTGTCTGTTAGTGGCTGGAGTAGCTTTCACTGTCTGTGGTAGCTGGAGTAGCTTTCACTGTCTGTGGTAGCTGGAGTAGCTTTCACTGTCTGTTAGTAGCTGGAGTAGCTTTCACTGTCTGTTAGTAGCTGGAGTAGCTTTCACTGTCTGTGGTAGCTGGAGTAGCTTTCACTGTCTGTTAGTAGCTGGAGTAGCTTTCACTGTCTGTGGTAGCTGGAGTAGCTTTCACTGTCTGTTAGTAGCTGGAGTAGCTTTCACTGTCTGTTAGTAGCTGGAGTAGCTTTCACTGTCTGTTAGTAGCTGGAGTAGCTTTCACTGTCTGTTAGTAGCTGGAGTAGCTTTCACTGTCTGTGGTAGCTGGAGTAGCTTTCACTGTCTGTTAGTAGCTGGAGTAGCTTTCACTGTCTGTTAGTAGCTGGAGTAGCTTTCACTGTCTGTTAGTAGCTGGAGTAGAGTTCTCTGGAGTAGATTTCTCTGGAGTAGATTTCTCTGGAGTAGATTTCTCTGGAGTAGATTTCTCTGGAGTAGATTTCTCTGGAGTAGATTTCTCTGGAGTAGATTTCTTGGCACGTACACAGTCGTTCCAATGGAGAGGACCCCGTGTAGAGAAGTGAACCACTGCAGCACAGCATTCCCATGTAAATGCCTGGAGAATATTCTGTTCAGAAACACAGCAGACCAGGAGGACACAGAACTGAAATAGATTATTGAGGACTTGCCATTTGTGGCTTTCCCGTCCTTTCCCCACTTGTGAATTATTAAGAAGTCTTAGACTGTGAAGTGCCTACAGCAACTCTTCTCCCACAAGACGCTTTTAAGGCTAATCTGCTTCTTAGTTCTTCAACATTCACACATTCCCATGCTTTCACAAGTCGATGCTTCTCTCACCTCGCTTGAGGCTCTCCTCTCGAACGGTTTGGAAAGTCTTCATGTAAAGACCCAAGTCACATAGGAACTTAGAAGTATCGCTTTGTTTAGTCGATCAGGGCTGGCTAATATTTTATACCAAAAATAATAAGTGCAGCCTATCCTAGTACTGTTCCCATGGTTCCCCACAGATTTAGTTTAAATCTGTGTGTGTGAGAAGTTAATGCTGTGGTTTCCTGCTCAGTTGTAACACAATGACCTGAAAATTGTGACCTCTTAATCCCTCTCATGGTCAACGAAGAACTCTCCTGCTGCCTGCTGAGGATTTACTAATGCTAATCATTTATTAACCTGAAGAGAAGTATGTGGGAGAGGAAAGGAAAGATAGAGGGAGGGAGTTATGACATTCTCCACCTCCTTCACGGTACATGGTTGCTCAGGTGTTTAGGATCAAGGTTTGTGGCTCTCCAACATCCAGACGAGACTTTTAGGGACAGTTTACCCAGATTAAGACTAGTCCTAGACCTAGACTGGACAGCATGTTCAGCGTAGAATCTCCATTGTCCAGGCATTTAGAATCAGGTTTGTGACTCTCCAACATCCAAACAAGACTCTTAGACTTTAATCTGGAAAAGAGGACACGGGATGGTTGTCCCCTAAATAACAATAACAGAGCATAGTTTGAGCTCCACACTGATTAACTTGAGATGAAAGAAGTGCAGCAGCTGTCTTCTACCATTAGACATTGTTCACCGATATTCACAAATGACATGATGCCGTAGAGACCTCTGATTATTCACTATTAAAGGTTTATACACATTTTCCATGATTTTTAACCAAAGTTTCATGAAAAAGTTAGCTTTATTGACGTTGGAAGGGTCCTATGTGTGATCCCATGTAGACCTACCGTCTCCTGCCATCGTGCCCTTGATCAAGGCACTTAACCCACCACAAAGTAGAACTGGACTGTTAATAACATGTGGTCAACATGTGGTCAACCCTCCGTCTCGAGAGCTGCTGAGTGTGCAGACTTGGCGTTTGATCCAGACCTGAAACACCCAAGTCTGCTTATCAAGGTCCTGTTGAGCAGCTGATGTTTAGGCTACAGTGTGGTTAGACCAGGGCTGATGTTAGACCAGGGCTGATGTTTAGGCTACAGTGTGGTTAGACCAGGGTTGATGTTTAGGCTACAGTGTGGTTAGACCAGGGCTGATGTTAGACCAGGGCTGATGTTTAGGCTACAGTGTGGTTAGACCAGGGTTGATGTTTAGGCTACAGTGTGGTTAGACCAGGGCTGATGTTAGACCAGGGCTGATGTTTAGGCTACAGTGTGGTTAGACCAGTGCTGATGTTCAGGCTACAGTGTGGTTAGACCAGGGCTGATGTTCAGGCTACAGTGTGGTTAGACCAGGGCTGATGTTTAGGCTACAGTGTGGTTAGACCAGGGCTGATGTTAGACCAGGGCTGATGTTTAGGCTACAGTGTGTTTAGACCAGGGCTGATGTTTAGGCTACAGTGTGGTTAGACCAGGGCTGATGTTAGACCAGGGCTGATGTTTAGGCTACAGTGTGATTAGACCAGGGCTGATGTTTAGGCTGCAGTGTGGTTAGACCAGGGCTGATGTTTAGGCTGCAGTGTGGTTAGACCAGGGCTGATGTTTAAGCTACAGTGTGGTTAGAGTAGGACAGGAACAATAGCCTGCACTCCCAGTAGCTATCCTGGAGGGTGGTTGCCACCTTTGATATAAAATATTTCAACATAACAACCAAATCCTTTTGTCTTTATGAAGTGATTCCCTCGTTCAATGAATCAGGGATCAAATGGATAAGGTAGGCTACTTCAAAGCAAGGTTGCTAACTAGACATGTTTATATGTAAGGCTCAAACATCCACGTTTCAGGGGAGATCTATGCATGCAAGTTATTCGTCAATTAGGCTATTCATTTACCTGTCTGGAGCGTGTTGCCCCTCGTTAAGGCCTGTCTGGAGCGTGTTGCCCCTCATTAAGGCCTGTCTGGAGCATGTTGCCCCTCGTTAAGGCCTGCCTGGAGCGTGTTGCCCCTCATTAAGACCTGTCTGGAGCGTGTTGCCCCTCGTTAATGCCTGTCTGGAGTGTGTTGCCCCTCGTTAAGGCCTGTCTGGAGCGTGTTGCCCCTCGTTAAGGCCTGTATGGAGCGTGTTGCCCCTCTTTAAGGCCTGTCTGGAGCGTGTTGCCCCTCGTTAAGGCCTGTCTGGAGCGTGTTGCCCCTCGTTAAGGCCTGTCTGGAGCGTGTTGCCCCTCGTTAAGGCCTGTCTGGAGCGTGTTGCCCCTCGTTAAGGCCTGTCTGGAGCGTGTTGCCCCTCGTTAAGGCCTGTCTGGAGCGTGTTGCCCCTCGTTAAGGCCTGTCTGGAGCGTGTTGCCCCTCTTTAAGGCCTGTCTGGAGCGTGTTGCCCCTCGTTAAGGCCTGTCTGGAGCGTGTTGCCCCTCGTTAAGGCCTGTCTGGAGCGTGTTGCCCCTCGTTAAGGCCTGTCTGGAGCGTGTTGCCCCTCTTTAAGGCCTGTCTGGAGTGTGTTGCCCCTCATTAAGGCCTGTCTGGAGCGTGTTGCCCCTCATTAAGGCCTGTCTGGAGCGTGTTGCCCCTCATTAAGGCCTGTCTGGAGCGTGTTGCCCCTCTTTAAGGCCTGTCTGGAGCGTGTTGCCCCTCGTTAAGGCCTGTCTGGAGCGTGTTGCCCCCCTTTAAGGCCTGTCTGGAGCATGTTGCCCCTCGTTAAGGCCTGTCTGGAGCGTGTTGCCCCTCGTTAAGGCCTATCTGGAGCGTGTTGCCCCCTTTTAAGGCCTGTCTGGAGCGTGTTGCCCCTCGTTAAGGCCTGTCTGGAGCGTGTTGCCCCTCGTTAAGGCCTGTCTGGAGCGTGTTGCCCCTCGTTAAGGCCTGTCTGGAGCGTGTTGCCCCTCGTTAAGGCCTGTCTGGAGCGTGTTGCCCCCCTTTAAGGCCTGTCTGGAGTGTGTTGCCCCTCGTTAAGGCCTGTCTGGAGCGTGTTGCCCCTCGTTAAGGCCTGTCTGGAGCGTGTTGCCCCTCGTTAAGGCCTGTCTGGAGCGTGTTGCCCTTCGTTAAGGCCTATCTGGAGTGTGTTGCCCCTCGTTAAGGCCTGTCTGAGTCAGGGTCATCCAGGGGGTAAAGAGCTAGACAGAAAGATCCACCTTATGTCGTCTGCAGTTGACGGGGAAAAAACAAACATTTTCTTTTCCACCGTGATCTGCTACCCGACCCCACAAGTCGTTAGGATTACGTTATGGCATGTTGTGCCGGGAGAAAAGAAAATCACTCCCACATCAAACAAACAGCAACCCCAACACACTGGCCTCTCTCCCAACTGATAACAAAGAAAAACACCAAAGAGAGAGAGAGAGCTTTTACCTGAGGGCATAGAATCACACGCCTTCTCTCATTCTCTCATTTCCTGTGTTTTATTATAAATATTTAGGTGAGAGATGTGGCTTCTTCGGGCAATGGTTCTCAAACCTCTTCTCAGGGACCCCCCAAGACGTTTTGCAGTGTTGTTGTACTCGGTCACCAGATTCACATAGTCAAGGACTTCATGATTAGTTGACAAGTTGAAATAGGTGTACTAGTTCTGGAAAAGTACAAAATAAATAAATACA
This sequence comes from Oncorhynchus masou masou, assembly GCF_036934945.1. Taxonomy (NCBI): domain Eukaryota; kingdom Metazoa; phylum Chordata; class Actinopteri; order Salmoniformes; family Salmonidae; genus Oncorhynchus; species Oncorhynchus masou. The sequence continues at coordinate 8,337,677 of NC_088236.1, read as the reverse complement.
TGGAACAGTTGGGGGTCCCCGGGGAGCGGGGAAGAATCTCCCACAAGAATCTCTCACAAGAATCTCTTTCAAAAGGTAAATATCCCCAACAGGTTTTATATAATTGCACGGTGGCTGCATTTCATCTTCTACTACAGAAGGTCTTAGGACCTTTTTAGACAATCAAAACATGTGGTCTTCAAGTTGCATACTTATAAAGCAGGAGTCCTATTATAAAGCCTTAAGTATGAGTCCTTTTATAAAGCCTTAAGTAAGAGTCCTATTATAAAGCATTAAATAAGAGTCCTATTATAAAGCATTAAATAATAGTCCTATTATAAAGCATTAAATAATAGTCCTATTATAAAGTATTAAATAAGAGTCCTACTATAAAGCATTAAGTACGAGTCCTATTATAAAGCATTAAATAAGAGTCCTATTATAAAGCATTAAGTACGAGTCCTATTATAAAGCATTAAATAAGAGTCCTATTATAAAGCATTAAATAAGAGTCCTATTATAAAGCATTAAGTACGAGTCCTATTATAAAGCATTAAATAATAGTCCTATTATAAAGCATTAAATAATAGTCCTATTATAAAGCATTAAATAAGAGTCCTATTATAAAGCATTAAATAAGAGTCCTATTTTAAAGCATTAAATAAGAGTCCTATTATAAAGCATTAAGTACGAGTCCTATTATAAAGCATTAAGTACGAGTCCTATTATAAAGCATTAAATAAGAGTCCTATTATAAAGCATGAAATAATAGTCCTATTTTAAAGCATTAAATAAGAGTCCTATTATAAAGCATTAAGTACGAGTCCTATTATAAAGCATTAAATAAGAGTCCTATTATAAAGCATTAAATAAGAGTCCTATTATAAAGCATTAAATAAGAGTCCTATTATAAAGCATTAAGTACGAGTCCTATTATAAAGCATTAAATAAGAGTCCTATTATAAAGCATTTAAAAATAGTCCTATTATAAAGCATTAAATAATAGTCCTATTATAAAGTATTAAATAAGAGTCCTACTATAAAGCATTAAATAAGAGTCCTACTATAAAGCATTAAATAAGAGTCCTACTATAAAGCATTAAGTACGAGTCCTATTATAAAGCATTAAATAATAGTCCTATTATAAAGCATTAAATAAGAGTCCTATTATAAAGCATTAAATAAGAGTCCTATTATAAAGCATTAAATAAGAGTCCTATTATAAAGCATTAAATAATAGTCCTACTATAAAGCATTAAATAAGAGTCCTATTATAAAGCATTAAGTACGAGTCCTATTTTAAAGCATTAAATAAGAGTCCTATTATAAAGCATTAAGTACGAGTCCTATTATAAAGCATTAAATAAGAGTCCTATTATAAAGCATTAAATAAGAGTCCTATTATAAAGCATTAAATAATAGTCCTATTATAAAGCATTAAATAAGAGTCCTACTATAAAGCATTAAGTACGAGTCCTATTATAAAGCATTAAATAAGAGTCCTATTATAAAGCATTAAGTACGAGTCCTATTATAAAGCATTAAGTACGAGTCCTATTTTAAAGCATTAAATAAGAGTCCTATTATAAAGCATTAAGTACGAGTCCTATTATAAAGCATTAAGTACGAGTCCTATTATAAAGCATTAAATAAGAGTCCTATTATAAAGCTTCAGGTGGGAGACATGGTCCAACTGATGGTATGATTGACAGCATTAATTCCTGTTTTACAGCTCCTCCCGTGTCTTTCAGTTGACATCGGTGTTGACCCCATGGATGCTACATTATTATCTGTTAATTAACTGTTAATTAACTCATTTCCAACATTCTACCTAAAGATGCGTTCGACAGTTAGGAACAAAGACAGTCCTCTATGGCCGTGCGGTCTTTGCCCTGTAGTTTTGACTAACAACGTGCTTTAAAAGTCATTATGACACGCCTGTCTTGTTGTCAACACCAACGGCCCCAGTGTGTCTCTCTGTCTCTAGCTCTCTGTTGGTTTGGCTCGTACAGGAGGAACTGCTGCTCTGCGTCAAGGCACTCAACATATAACGTGAGATCGGATTTGGGAATTCCTCCAATTATAGTCTTCTCTGTGACTCATCAGGTGTACATTGGGGACATTTTTATTTACATTTCTAGTTTTTGTTGTTGTTGTCATTTAGTAGATGTTCTTATCCAGCATACAGCACAGCTCAGTAGTTCAATTCTTTATTTTATACAGTCATTTAAGGCTCATCTTTATCAAGGGTGTCATTCTAAACCTCACTGTAAATGGGTTTCAAGTTGAGTTTAATTCCTTTTAAATTCCAATCAGTTAGTGAATTAATGAGCAAAAAAAGTGTGTCTAAATCAAGTCATGAACTTAAAAAGCAATTTACAATTGAGTTTGACGAGGGTGTAGATTGTGTTCCTGACCCCAACTGTGCTGTGTTGTTCAGTTGGTTTGTCTGAGACCTGTGCTGTGTTAGTCAGTTGGTTTGTCTGAGACCTGTGCTGTGTTGGTCAGTTGGTTTGTCTGAGACCTGTGCTGTGTTAGTCAGTTGGTTTGTCTGAGACCTGTGCTGTGTTGGTCAGTTGGTTTGTCTGAGACCTGTGCTGTGTTAGTCAGTTGGTTTGTCTGAGACCTGTGCTGTGTTGGTCAGTTGGTTTGTCTGAGACCTGTGCTGTGTCGGTCAGTTGGTTTGTCTGAGACCTGTGCTGTGTTAGTCAGTTGGTTTGTCTAAGACCTGTGCTGTGTTGGTCAGTTGGTTTGTCTGAGACCTGTGCTGTGTTGGTCAGTTGGTTTGTCTGAGACCTGTGCTGTGTTAGTCAGTTGGTTTGTCTGAGACCTGTGCTGTGTTAGTCAGTTGGTTTGTCTGAGACCTGTGCTGTGTTAGTCAGTTGGTTTGTCTGAGACCTGTGCTGTGTCAGTCAGTTGGTTTGTCTGAGACCTGTGCTGTGTTGGTCAGTTGGTTTGTCTGAGACCTGTGCTGTGTTAGTCAGTTGGTTTGTCTGAGACCTGTGCTGTGTTGGTCAGTTGGTTTGTCTGAGACCTGTGCTGTGTTAGTCAGTTGGTTTGTCTGAGACCTGTGCTGTGTTAGTCAGTTGGTTTGTCTGAGACCTGTGCTGTGTTAGTCAGTTGGTTTGTCTGAGACCTGTGCTGTGTCAGTCAGTTGGTTTGTCTGAGACCTGTGCTGTGTTGGTCAGTTGGTTTGTCTGAGACCTGTGCTGTGTTAGTCAGTTGGTTTGTCTGAGACCTGTGCTGTGTTGGTCAGTTGGTTTGTCTGAGACCTGTGCTGTGTTAGTCAGTTGGTTTGTCTGAGACCTGTGCTGTGTTAGTCAGTTGGTTTGTCTGAGACCTGTGCTGTGTTGGTCAGTTGGTTTGTCTGAGACCTGTGCTGTGTTAGTCAGTTGGTTTGTCTGAGACCTGTGCTGTGTTAGTCAGTTGGTTTGTCTGAGACCTGTGCTGTGTTGGTCAGTTGGTTTGTCTGAGACCTGTGCTGTGTTAGTCAGTTGGTTTGTCTGAGACCTGTGCTGTGTTGGTCAGTTGGTTTGTCTGAGACCTGTGCTGTGTTGGTCAGTTGGTTTGTCTGAGACCTGTGCTGTGTTAGTCAGTTGGTTTGTCTGAGACCTGTGCTGTGTTAGTCAGTTGGTTTGTCTGAGACCTGTGCTGTGTTAGTCAGTTGGTTTGTCTGAGACCGGTGCTGTGTCAGTCAGTTGGTTTGTCTGAGACCTGTGCTGTGTTGGTCAGTTGGTTTGTCTGAGACCTGTGCTGTGTTAGTCAGTTGGTTTGTCTGAGACCGGTGCTGTGTTAGTCAGTTGGTTTGTCTGAGACCGGTGCTGTGTTAGTCAGTTGGTTTGTCTGAGACCTGTGCTGTGTTAGTCAGTTGGTTTGTCTGAGACCTGTGCTGTGTTAGTCAGTTGGTTTGTCTGAGACCTGTGCTGTGTTGGTCAGTTGGTTTGTCTGAGACCTGTGCTGTGTCAGTCAGTTGGTTTGTCTGAGACCTGTGCTGTGTTAGTCAGTTGGTTTGTCTGAGACCTGTGCTGTGTTGGTCAGTTGGTTTGTCTGAGACCTGTGCTGTGTCAGTCAGTTGGTTTGTCTGAGACCTGTGCTGTGTTGGTCAGTTGGTTTGTCTGAGACCTGTGCTGTGTTGGTCAGTTGGTTTGTCTGAGACCTGTGCTGTGTTGGTCCGTTGGTTTGTCTGAGACCTGTGCTGTGTTGGTCAGTTGGTTTGTCTGAGACCTGTGCTGTGTCAGTCAGTTGGTTTGTCTGAGACCTGTGCTGTGTCAGTCAGTTGGTTTGTCTGAGACCTGTGCTGTGTCAGTCAGTTGGTTTGTCTGAGACCTGTGCTGTGTTAGTCAGTTGGTTTGTCTGCTATGTGTTTACTCCTCCTGTTGTTTTGTTTATTTTGGTTTATTCTTGTTTATTTCCACCACATGAGCCTTTGTAGTCCCTAACAGTTGGTCATTGTGGGGTGAAGAGAATGTAGGATCTGTTATTTACAGGACAGTCGAGACTGCCTCTGGGTTTTCGATATGAGAAAACAAACACCAAACTGTGATGTTGTTTCAAGCATTTTTAGTGGACTACAGTGTCAAGATGTAACAGTTTGGCAGTAGAATAGAGTAGAACTCACTCTCTCTCTTTAAATGATTGTTAAACTGTCCAATATTTCCTTCCAAATGGAAATGTATTCCCTGTATAATAAACTACTTTTAAACAGAACGCTATCGAACCTTGTCGAAATAGTATTCTGTAAATTAATGTTTTGTCGGTCACATACACAGTTTACAGCAGGTATGAACAATACGGTGAGCTTCTTACTTGCGACCTCCCTCAACAGGGCAGTACAAATAATCAATATCAGTCAAAGAAAATAACTAATACACTAGTAATAACTAATAAGTAGTGTGCATTTAATAATCCCATTACAATATCTGACATCTACACAATGGGATATAATGTCATTTGGGATTTCTTCATCACTATGAGTAGTATACTGTATTCCACAGCATTATGGGTAGTATACTGTATTCCACAGCAGTATGGGTAGTATACTGTATTCCACAGCATTATGGGTAGTATACTGTATTCCACAGCATTATGGGTAGTATACTGTATTCCACAGCATTATGGGTAGTATACTGTATTCCACTGTATTCTGAGTAGTTTACTGTATTCCACTGTATTATGAGTAGTTTACTGTATTCTACTGTATTCTGAGTAGTTTACTGTATTCCACTGTATTATGAGTAGTTTACTGTATTCTACTGTATTCTGAGTAGTTTACTGTATTCCACTGTATTCTGAGTAGTTTACTGTATTCCACTGTATTCTGAGTAGTTTACTGTATTCTACTGTATTCTGAGTAGTTTACTGTATTCTACTGTATTCTGAGTAGTTTACTGTATTCTACTGTATTCTGAGTAGTTTACTGTATTCCACTGTATTCTGAGTAGCATACTGTATTCCACTGTATTCCACTGTATTCTGAGTAGTTTACTGTATTCTACTGTATTCTGAGTAGTTTACTGTATTCTACTGTATTCTGAGTAGTTTACTGTATTCTACTGTATTCTGAGTAGTTTACTGTATTCTACTGTATTCTGAGTAGTTTACTGTATTCCACTGTATTCTGAGTAGCATACTGTATTCTACTGTATTCTGAGTAGTTTACTGTATTCCACTGTATTCTGAGTAGCATACTGTATTCTACTGTATTCTGAGTAGTTTACTGTATTCCACTGTATTCTGAGTAGTTTACTGTATTCCACTGTATTCTGAGTAGCATACTGTATTCTACTGTATTCTGAGTAGTTTACTGTATTCCACTGTATTCTGAGTAGTTTACTGTATTCCACTGTATTCTGAGTAGCATACTGTATTCTACTGTATTCTGAGTAGCATACTGTATTCTACTGTATTCTGAGTAGTTTACTGTATTCCACTGTATTCTGAGTAGTTTACTGTATTCTACTGTATTCTGAGTAGTTTACTGTATTCTACTGTATTCTGAGTAGTTTACTGTATTCTACTGTATTCTGAGTAGTTTACTGTATTCCACTGTATTCTGAGTAGTTTACTGTATTCCACTGTATTCTGAGTAGCATACTGTATTCTACTGTATTCTGAGTAGCTTACTGTATTCCACTGTATTCTGAGTAGCATACTGTATTCCACTGTATTCTGAGTAGTTTACTGTATTCCACTGTATTCTGAGTAGTTTACTGTATTCCACTGTATTGTGAGTACAGGGAGAAGTCCTACGGTCTTGTCTAGTTGAGTTGGGTCCAGAATACCAAATCAAATCTTTGATATGCCACTGCTGTGCCAGAAAGAGTGTCTGTGTCCCAAATGCCACCCTGTTCCCTACAAAGTGAACTATATGGGGGGATAGGCTGCCATTTCTGACACATCCAGTGTAATTTGTTAGCACTGACTCGTGGAATTGGATATCAAAGGTTTCATTTCAATTAGCCCCGGGGGCGAACGTGCATTATGATTAGGCCTTCCATTTATGTAATGGAGGGAAATTACATTCATATTAAATTATGTTATTTTTTTCTCATTTTTCAGCTCACCCCACTCACTTCCCCCCCAAAACTGTTTCCTGACTCAGCGTATGTAGTGTGCGTGTGCGCTTGTGTGTGTGTGTGTGTGTGTGTGTGTGTGTGTGTGTGTGTGTGTGTGTGTGTGTGTGTGTGTGTGCGCTTGTGTGTGTGTGTGTGTGTGTGTGCTTGTGTGTGCTTGTGTGTGTGTGTGTGTGTGTGTGTGTGTGTGTGTGTGTGTGCGCTTGTGTGTGTGTGTGTGTGTGTGTGTGCTTGTGTGTGCTTGTGTGTGTGTGTGTGTGCTTGTGTGTGCTTGTGTGTGTGTGTGTGCGCGTGTGTGTGCGTGTGTGCGCGTGTGTGTGTGTGTGTGTGTGTGTGTGTAATGGCATCCATCTAGACAGTTCTTGTCACAGCTCTGACACTCAGGTCTTGACTTTTTTAGTCCCTTCCCCGCTATTCTCCAGCCTTGTAGGGGTCTACTCAGGGTGTGGGGGGGGGGTTAGACAGACAGGCTGACTGAGAGGCAGGCAGGCAGGCAGGCAGGGTGGGGTTGGGATGGGTGGGTGGGTGGCGATGGGTGGGTGGCTGGGGGGGTGGGGGGTGGTAGACAGACAGGCTGACTGAGAGGCAGGCAGGGTGGGAGGAACAACACAATGGGGGTGCAGGGTTAAGTAAAGGGGTTAGGGGTGATTGACCTATGACCTCTTACACCAATATGGCTGCTCCTATGATTGATCCGACAGGGTAGACATATTGCACCCTATTCTCTCTGTAGCGTACTACTTCTGACCAGAACCCTGTGCACTACATAGCAAATAGGGGGCAATTTGGGACAACTCCAGACACTTGTTGTTGGGTTGTCTCTTACGCCTCCGGGGAAATCGGAAAGAGCAATGACAGACAGGAAATTAGGTTATTTTCAGTCCCTGTCAAGGTCAAGGGTTACAGTCTTCTTACCGGTGAGATAATTATCTTCTGTAAAAAAACTGTACCGCTTCTCGCCTCTTTGACATCACAGTGAGTCACTTTAACAAGAGTTAGAACTAGAACCATTTTCACTGCACTGTTCTAGCATTCCATCTGCACTGCACTGTTCTAGCATTCTATCTGCACTGCACTGTTCTAGCACTCCATCTGCACTGCACTGTTCTAGCATTCTATCTGCACTGCACTGTTCTAGCACTCCATCTGCACTGCACTGTTCTAGCATTCTATCTGCACTGCACTGTTCTAGCATTCCATCTGCACCCATAGGCCTCTCGTCAAAAGTACTGCACATTATAGGAAAGGTTGCCGTTTGGGAGAAAATGTAAGAGACCTGGATAAAAAAGTAGCTTTCTGAGTTAAACAATAGAAAGCGAGGAGAGAGAGAGAGAGAGTCTTCCTGCCTCCTGTCTCCACGGAGTTAAAGTGTCATCAATAAGCCGAGGGGTATAATAATAACATGCAATTACATCCAGCAAAACCCCATGACTCCCACGTCTCAGACAGGACCGCTAGCAGACACATTATTTATCTTGTCCACTGCAAATAGCACAGCCCACAGCCCTGGTGTGTGTCACTGTGTGTGTGTGTGTATGTGTGTGTGTGTGTGTGTTTTGTGTGTGTGTGTGTGTGTGTGTGTGTGTGTGTGTGTGTGTGTGTGTGTGTAGGAGGGGGCGGAGGACTCAGCAGGGTAAGGCGTCCCATTGTGGTGGTGGCCCAGGGGAAGTAAGCATGCTTTCCTGCCTCCCTCCTCTCTCTCTCTCCCTCACTCTCTCCCTCTAATCTAATGCTCCCTCCCTCCTATCTCTGCTCTCTCCCTTCCTCCCTCTAATCTAATGCTCCCTCCCTCCTCTCTCTGCTCTCTCCCTCCCTCCTCTCTCTGCTCTCTCCCTCCCTCCCCTCTCTGCTCTCTCCCTTCCTCCCTCTAATCTAATGCTTCCTCCCTCCCTCCTCTCTCTACTCTCTCCCTTCCTTCCTCCCTCTAATCTAATGCTCCCTCCCTCCTCTCTCTCTCTTTCTTCCTCCTCTCTCGGCTCACTCCCTCCCTCTAATCTAATGCTCCCTCCCTCCCTCCTCTCTCTGCTCTCTCCCTTCCTTCCTTCCTCCCTCCCTCTAATCTAATGCTCTCTCCCTCCTCTCTCTGCTCTCTCCCTCCCCTCTCTGCTCTCTCCCTCACTCCTCTCTCTGCTCTCTCCCTTCCTTCCTCCATCCCTCTAATCTAATGCTCCCTTCCTCCCTCTATTCTAATGCTCCCTCCCTCCCCTCTCTGCTCTCTCTCTTCCTCCCTCTCATCTAATCCTCCCTCCCTCTAATCTAATGCTCCCTCATCTCTCTGCTCTCTCCCTTCCTCCCTCTCATCTAATCCTCCCTCCCTCTAATCTAATGCTCCCTCATCTCTCTGCTCTCTCTCTTCCTCCCTCTAATCTAATGCTCCCTCCCTCCTCTCTCCCTTCCTCCCTCTATTCTAATGCTCCCTCCCTCCCCTCTCTGCTCTCTCTCTTCCTCCCTCTCATCTAATCCTCCCTCCCTCTAATGTAATGCTCCCTTATCTCTCTGCTCTCTCCCTTCCTCCCTCTAATCTAATCCTCCCTCCCTCTAATCTTATGCTCCCTCCCTCCACTCTCTACTTTCTGCCTCCCTCCCTCCTATCTCTGCTCTCTCCCCCCCCTCTCTGCCTCCCTCCCTCCCTCCTCTCTCTACTCTCTGCCTTCCTCCCTCCCTCTAATCTAATGCTCCCTCCCTCCTCTCTCTATCTCCCTCCCTCCCTCCTCTCTCTACTTCCTGCCTTCCTCCCTCCCTCTAATCTAATGCTCCCTCCCTCCTCTCTCTACTCTCTGCCTTCCTCCCTCCCTCTAATCTAATGCTCCCTCCATCATCCCTCCCTCCATCATAGACCCACAGGCCCATACATCATTAATCTACCACACTAAACAGTGCCACAGCCTCACTAGAAAGTTAGGTTCAAGAGCCAGGCCTGCAGTTTGAGTTTGAGTGTGAGTTTATTTTATTTTTACAGGGACAGTGCACATTAATCAACGTTTCAGTAAAAGTGCTGGTTTTAGCCAGCCGGCTAATTTTCAACCGCAGTCCCTGGGCAGGTTATGAAAAACAATTACAATATAGACAATCGCAACATAGGACAAGCAAGACGTAGCATACAGACAGAGCCACATAGGACAAGCAAGATGTAGCATACAGACAGAGCAACATAGGACAAACAAGATGTAGCATACAGACAGAGCAACATAGGACAAACAAGATGTAGCATACAGACATAGCAACAAAGAACAAGCAAGACGTAGCATACAGACATAGCAACAAAGAACAAGCAAGATGTAGCATACAGACATAGCAACATAGGACAAGCAAGATGTAGCATACAGACAGAGCAACATAGGACAAGCAAGATGTAGCATACAGACAGAGCAACATAGGACAAGCAAGACATAGCATACAGACAGAGCAACATAGAACAAAAAGCAGCAAGACAAAATTCATAAAAGCAACAAGAAAGTGTTTCCACACCTCACAAGTAACAGACAACAGACATGGAAAGCAGCAACACACAGCTAGGGACCATGTTCACAAATCTGATTGGCCTTTAGCCATGACTCTTGTGAAAGCGTGATATGTGGTGCAGTTATGTGTGTCTGATGGCAGTGTATTCCAGACATGGGAAGCTGTCACTGAGAAAACGGATTTACTAAAGGTGCTTTTCCTTAAGGGAACTATACAGTCATTACACTATCCCTCTCCACCTCCTCCTCCTCCTCCACCTCCTCTCCTCTAGAGCCTGCAGTCATTACACTATCCCTCTCCACCTCCTCCTCCTCCTCCACCTCCTCTAGAGCCTGCAGTCATTACACTATCCCTCTCCACCTCCACCTCCTCCACCTCCTCTAGAGCCTGCAGTCATTACACTATCCCTCTCCACCTCCACCTCCACCTCCTCTAGAGCCTGCAGTCATTACACTATCCCTCTCCACCTCCTCCTCCTCCACCTCCTCTAGAGCCTGCAGTCATTGCACTATCCCTCTCCACCTCCTCCTCCTCCACCTCCTCTAGAGCCTGCAGTCATTACACTATCCCTCTCCTCCTCCTCCTCCTCCTCCACCTCCTCTAGAGCCTGCAGTCATTACACTATCCCTCTCCACCTCCACCCCCTCTCCTCTAGAGCCTGCAGTCATTACACTATCCCTCTCCTCCTCCTCCCCCTCTCCTCAAGAGCCTGCAGTCATTACACTATCCCTCTCCTCCTCCTCCCCCTCTCCTCAAGAGCCTGCAGTCATTACACTATCCCTCTCCTCCTCCTCCTCCACCTCCTCTAGAGCCTGCAGTCATTACACTATCCCTCTCCTCCTCCTCCCCCTCTCCTCAAGAGCCTGCAGTCATTACACTATCCCTCTCCTCCTCCTCCCCCTCTCCTCAAGAGCCTGCAGTCATTACACTATCCCTCTCCACCTCCACCTCCACCTCCTCTAGAGCCTGCAGTCATTACACTATCCCTCTCCACCTCCACCTCCACCTCCTCTAGAGCCTGCAGTCATTACACTATCCCTCTCCACCTCCACCCCCTCTCCTCAAGAGCCTGCAGTCATTACACTATCCCTCTCCTCCTCCTCCTCCACCTCCTCTAGAGCCTGCAGTCATTACACTATCCCTCTCCACCTCCACCTCCACCTCCTCTCCTCTAGAGCTTGCAGTCATTACACTATCCCTCTCCACCTCCACCTCCACCTCCTCTCCTCTAGAGCCTGCAGTCATTACACTATCCCTCTCCACCTCCTCCTCCACCTCCTCTCCTCTAGAGCCTGCAGTCATTACACTATCCCTCTCCACCTCCACCTCCTCTCCTCAAGAGCCTGCAGTCATTACACTATCCCTCTCCACCTCCACCCCTCTCCTCAAGAGCCTGCAGTCATTACACTATCCCTCTCCTCCTCCTCCTCCACCTCCTCTAGAGCCTGCAGTCATTACACTATCCCTCTCCACCTCCACCTCCACCTCCTCTCCTCTAGAGCTTGCAGTCATTACACTATCCCTCTCCACCTCCACCTCCACCTCCTCTCCTCTAGAGCCTGCAGTCATTACACTATCCCTCTCCACCTCCTCAAGAGCCTGCAGTCATTACACTATCCCTCTCCACCTCCACCTCCTCCACCTCCTCTCCTCAAGAGCCTGCAGTCATTACACTATCCCTCTCCACCTCCACCTCCTCCACCTCCTCTCCTCAAGAGCTTGCAGTCATTACACTATCCCTCTCCACCTCCACCTCCACCTCCTCTCCTCTAGAGCTTGCAGTCATTACACTATCCCTCTCCTCCTCCACCCCCTCTCCTCAAGAGCCTGCAGTCATTACACTATCCCTCTCCTCCTCCACCTCCTCTCCTCTAGAGCTTGCAGTCATTACACTATCCCTCTCCTCCTCCACCCCCTCTCCTCAAGAGCCTGCAGTCATTACACTATCCCTCTCCTCCTCCACCTCCTCTCCTCAAGAGCTTGCAGTCATTACACTATCCCTCTCCTCCTCCACCCCCTCTCCTCAAGAGCTTGCAGTCATTACACTATCCCTCTCCACCTCCTCCTCCTCCACCTCCTCTCCTCTAGAGCCTGCAGTCATTACACTATCCCTCTCCACCTCCTCCTCCACCTCCTCTCCTCTAGAGCCTGCAGTCATTACACTATCCCTCTCCACCTCCTCCTCCACCTCCTCTCCTCTAGAGCCTGCAGTCATTACACTATCCCTCTCCACCACCTCCACCTCCTCCACCTCCTCTCCTCTAGAGCCTGCAGTCATTACACTATCCCTCTCCACCTCCACCTCCACCTCCTCTAGAGCCTGCAGTCATTACACTATCCCTCTCCACCTCCACCTCCACCTCCTCTAGAGCCTGCAGTCATTACACTATCCCTCTCCACCTCCACCCCCTCTCCTCAAGAGCCTGCAGTCATTACACTATCCCTCTCCTCCTCCTCCACCTCCTCTAGAGCCTGCAGTCATTACACTATCCCTCTCCACCTCCACCTCCACCTCCTCTCCTCTAGAGCTTGCAGTCATTACACTATCCCTCTCCACCTCCACCTCCACCTCCTCTCCTCTAGAGCCTGCAGTCATTACACTATCCCTCTCCACCTCCTCCTCCACCTCCTCTCCTCTAGAGCCTGCAGTCATTACACTATCCCTCTCCACCTCCACCTCCTCTCCTCAAGAGCCTGCAGTCATTACACTATCCCTCTCCACCTCCACCCCCTCTCCTCAAGAGCCTGCAGTCATTACACTATCCCTCTCCTCCTCCTCCTCCACCTCCTCTAGAGCCTGCAGTCATTACACTATCCCTCTCCACCTCCACCTCCACCTCCTCTCCTCTAGAGCTTGCAGTCATTACACTATCCCTCTCCACCTCCACCTCCACCTCCTCTCCTCTAGAGCCTGCAGTCATTACACTATCCCTCTCCACCTCCTCAAGAGCCTGCAGTCATTACACTATCCCTCTCCACCTCCACCTCCTCCACCTCCTCTCCTCAAGAGCCTGCAGTCATTACACTATCCCTCTCCACCTCCACCTCCTCCACCTCCTCTCCTCAAGAGCTTGCAGTCATTACACTATCCCTCTCCACCTCCACCTCCACCTCCTCTCCTCTAGAGCTTGCAGTCATTACACTATCCCTCTCCTCCTCCACCCCCTCTCCTCAAGAGCCTGCAGTCATTACACTATCCCTCTCCACCACCTCCACCTCCTCCACCTCCTCTCCTCTAGAGCCTGCAGTCATTACACTATCCCTCTCCACCTCCACCTCCACCTCCTCTAGAGCCTGCAGTCATTACACTATCCCTCTCCACCTCCACCTCCACCTCCTCTAGAGCCTGCAGTCATTACACTATCCCTCTCCACCTCCACCCCCTCTCCTCAAGAGCCTGCAGTCATTACACTATCCCTCTCCTCCTCCTCCTCCACCTCCTCTAGAGCCTGCAGTCATTACACTATCCCTCTCCACCTCCACCTCCACCTCCTCTCCTCTAGAGCTTGCAGTCATTACACTATCCCTCTCCACCTCCACCTCCACCTCCTCTCCTCTAGAGCCTGCAGTCATTACACTATCCCTCTCCACCTCCTCCTCCACCTCCTCTCCTCTAGAGCCTGCAGTCATTACACTATCCCTCTCCACCTCCACCTCCTCTCCTCAAGAGCCTGCAGTCATTACACTATCCCTCTCCACCTCCACCCCCTCTCCTCAAGAGCCTGCAGTCATTACACTATCCCTCTCCTCCTCCTCCTCCACCTCCTCTAGAGCCTGCAGTCATTACACTATCCCTCTCCACCTCCACCTCCACCTCCTCTCCTCTAGAGCTTGCAGTCATTACACTATCCCTCTCCACCTCCACCTCCACCTCCTCTCCTCTAGAGCCTGCAGTCATTACACTATCCCTCTCCACCTCCTCAAGAGCCTGCAGTCATTACACTATCCCTCTCCACCTCCACCTCCTCCACCTCCTCTCCTCAAGAGCCTGCAGTCATTACACTATCCCTCTCCACCTCCACCTCCTCCACCTCCTCTCCTCAAGAGCTTGCAGTCATTACACTATCCCTCTCCACCTCCACCTCCACCTCCTCTCCTCTAGAGCTTGCAGTCATTACACTATCCCTCTCCTCCTCCACCCCCTCTCCTCAAGAGCCTGCAGTCATTACACTATCCCTCTCCTCCTCCACCTCCTCTCCTCTAGAGCTTGCAGTCATTACACTATCCCTCTCCTCCTCCACCCCCTCTCCTCAAGAGCCTGCAGTCATTACACTATCCCTCTCCTCCTCCACCTCCTCTCCTCAAGAGCTTGCAGTCATTACACTATCCCTCTCCTCCTCCTCCACCCCCTCTCCTCAAGAGCTTGCAGTCATTACACTATCCCTCTCCACCTCCTCCTCCTCCACCTCCTCTCCTCTAGAGCCTGCAGTCATTACACTATCCCTCTCCACCTCCTCCTCCACCTCCTCTCCTCTAGAGCCTGCAGTCATTACACTATCCCTCTCCACCTCCTCCTCCACCTCCTCTCCTCTAGAGCCTGCAGTCATTACACTATCCCTCTCCACCACCTCCACCTCCTCCACCTCCTCTCCTCTAGAGCCTGCAGTCATTACACTATCCCTCTCCACCTCCTCCTCCACCTCCTCTCCTCTAGAGCCTGCAGTCATTACACTGTCCCTCTCCACCTCCTCCTCCTCCTCCACCTCCTCTCCTCTAGAGCCTGCAGTCATTACACTATCCCTCTCCACCTCCTCCTCCACCTCCTCTCCTCTAGAGCCTGCAGTCATTACACTGTCCCTCTCCACCTCCTCCTCCTCCTCCTCCTCCACCTCCTCTCCTCTAGAGCCTGCAGTCATTACACTATCCCTCTCCACCTCCTCCTCCTCCACCTCCACTCCTCTAGAGCCTGCAGTCATTACACTGTCCCTCTCCACCTCCTCCTCCTTCTCCTCCTCCACCTCCTCTCCTCTAGAGCCTGCAGTCATTACACTGTCCCTCTCCACCTCCTCCTCCTCCTCCTCCTCCTCCACCTCCTCTCCTCTAGAGCCTGCAGTCATTACACTATCCCTCTCCACCTCCTCCTCCACCTCCTCTCCTCTAGAGCCTGCAGTCATTACACTATCCCTCTCCACCTCCTCCTCCTCCACCTCCTCTCCTCTAGAGCCTGCAGTCATTACACCGTCCCTCTCCACCTCCTCCTCCTCCACCTCCTCTCCTCTAGAGCCTGCAGTCATTACACTATCCCTCTCCACCTCCTCCTCCTCCACCTCCTCTCCTCCAGAGCCTGCAGTCATTACACTATCCCTCTCCACCTCCTCCTCCACCTCCTCTCCTCCAGAGCCTGCAGTCATTACACTATCCCTCTCCACCTCCTCCTCCACCTCCTCTCCTCCAGAGCCTGCAAATACATTGAGCAGCATCCTGTATATCATATACTGTAGACAAACAGAAGAATGAGGTCTCTGTATTTTACATGACCATATAGAGTCAGGAAATCACGCAGCAAAGGACAGTTTCATAGAGTTTCTTCTGAGAGGTGACACACACATACACACACACACACACACACTGTTCTGTCCCCCTCTGCTGGGGTTGCTTTATGTCATTGTCATGTGCAATATGGTCCCTGTCAGAACGAGGGGAGTGAAAAGACCCTAATTGAGATTTGACTACTTTCACTGTTGAAGCTTCAAATAGTGTCATTCCACTCCTGCTGCTCTACGTCTCTCTCTCTGTGTGTGTGTGTGTGTGTGTGTGTGTGTGTGTGTGTGTGTGTGTGTGTGTGCTTTGCAACTTCATATATTGTTGAGAGCACTACACCAGTCAGGGATTCATAACCCATCGTGACCCTTCTCCCCCCTTTAACCCATCCTGACCCTTCTCTCCCCCTTTAACCCATCCTGACCCTTCTCCCCCCCTTTAACCCATCCTGCCTCCCCTCCCCTTTAACCCATCCTGACCCTTCTCCCCCTTTAACCCATCCTGACCCTTCTCTCCCCCTTTAACCCATCCTGACCCTTCTCCCCCCTTTAACCCATCCTGACCCTTCTCCTCCCCTTTAACCCATCCTGTCCCCCCCTTTAACCCATCCTGACCCTTCTCCTCCCCTTTAACCCATCCTGACCCTTCTCTCCCCCTTTAACCCATCCTGTCCCCCCTTTTACCCATCCTGACCCTTCTCCTCCCCTTTAACCCATCCTGACCCTTCTCTCCCCCTTTAACCCATCCTGACCCTTCTCCTCCCCTTTAACCCATCCTGACCCTTCTCTCCCCCTTTAACCCATCCTGACCCTTCTCCTCCCCTTTAACCCATCCTGACCCTTCTCCTCCCCTTTAACCCATCCTGACCCTTCTCCTCCCCTTTAACCCATCCTGACCCTTCTCTACCCCCTTTAACCCATCCTGACCCTTCTCCTCCCCTTTAACCCATCCTGACCCTTCTCCTCCCCTTTAACCCATCCTGACCCTTCTCCTCCCCTTTAACCCATCCTGACCCTTCTCCTCCCCTTTAACCCATCCTGACCCTTCTCCTCCCCTTTAACCCATCCTGACCCTTCTCTACCCCCTTTAACCCATCCTGACCCTCCTCTCCCCCTTTAACCCATCCTGACCCTCCTCTCCCCCTTTAACCCATCCTGACCCTTCTCCTCCCCTTTAACCCATCCTGACCCTTCTCCTCCCCTTTAACCCATCCTGACCCTTCTCCTCCCCTTTAACCCATCCTGACCCTTCTCTACCCCCTTTAACCCATCCTGACCCTTCTCCTCCCCTTTAACCCATCCTGACCCTTCTCCTCCCCTTTAACCCATCCTGACCCTTCTCCTCCCCTTTAACCCATCCTGACCCTTCTCCTCCCCTTTAACCCATCCTGACCCTTCTCTCCCCTTTAACCCATCCTGACCCTTCACCTCCCCTTTAACCCATCCTGACCCTTCACCTCCCCTTTAACCCATCCTGACCCTTCTCCTCCCCTTTAACCCATCCTGACCCTTCACCTCCCCTTTAACCCATCCTGACCCTTCTCCTCCCCTTTAACCCATCCTGACTCTCTCCTCCCCTTTAACCCATCCTGACCCTTCTCTCCCCTTTAACCCATCCTGACCCTTCTCCTCCCCTTTAACCCATCCTGACCCTTCTCCTCCCCTTTAACCCATCCTGACCCTTCTCCTCCCCTTTAACCCATCCTGACCCTTCTCTCCCCCTTTAACCCATCCTGACCCTTCACCTCCCCTTTAACCCATCCTGACCCTTCTCCTCCCCTTTAACCCATCCTGACCCTTCTCCTCCCCTTTAACCCATCCTGACCCTTCTCTCCCCCTTTAACCCATCCTGACCCTTCACCTCCCCTTTAACCCATCCTGACCCTTCTCCTCCCCTTTAACCCATCCTGACCCTTCTCCTCCCCTTTAACCCATCCTGACCCTTCTCCTCCCCTTTAACCCATCCTGACCCTTCTCCTCCCCTTTAACCCATCCTGACCCTTCTCCTCCCCTTTAACCCATCCTGACCCTTCTCCTCCCCTTTAACCCATCCTGACCCTTCTCCTCCCCTTTAACCCATCCTGACCCTTCTCCTCCCCTTTAACCCATCCTGACCCTTCTCCTCCCCTTTAACCCATCCTGACCCTTCTCCTCCCCTTTAACCCATCCTGACCCTTCTCCTCCCCTTTAACCCATCCTGACCCTTCTCCCCCCTTTAACCCATCCTGACCCTTCTCTCCCCTTTAACCCATCCTGACCCTTCTCTCCCCTTTAACCCATCCTGACCCTTCTCCTCCCCTTTAACCCATCCTGACCCTTCTCCTCCCTTTACCCATCCTGACCCTTCTCCTCCCCTTTAACCCATCCTGACCCTTCTCCTCCCCTTTAACCCATCCTGACCCTTCTCCTCCCCTTTAACCCATCCTGACCCTTCTCCTCCCCTTTAACCCATCCTGACCCTTCTCCTCCCCTTTAACCCATCCTGACCCTTCTCCTCCCCTTTAACCCATCCTGACCCTTCTCCTCCCCTTTAACCCATCCTGACCCTTCTCCTCCCCTTTAACACATCCTGACCCTTCTCTCACCTTTAACCCATCCTGACCCTTCTCCTCCCCTTTAACCCATCCTGACCCTTCTCTCCCCCCCTTTAACCCATCCTGACCCTTCTCTCCCTCCCCTTTAACCCATCCTGACCCTTCTCTCCCTCCCCACCCGACACAATGGTCCCTGTGGCCCTTCACTTGTCTCGTTGTGGAGAGGAGAGGAGGAATGTCCTTGTTCTCTGTGTCAGTCAGTCTCCTGACTCAGGTTCGGTCACTGTGTTGTTGGCAGATGGCCAAGCTCTTTTGTGTTCTGGTGCATTCCGATGACACGCGCGCGCACACAAACACACGCACTCACTCACTCACTCACTCACTCACACACACACACACACACACACACACACACACACACACACACACACACACACACACACACACACACACACACACACACACACACACACACGCAAATACACACTGGACCAGAGTGACAGCTCACAATCGCATCTCTCTCCATCCCTCTCTTCTTCAAGATGTCTGTTTCCCCCCCTCTCTCTAGTTCTCTCTCCATCCCTCTCTTCTTCAAGATGTCTGTTTTCCCCCCCTCTCTCTAGTTCTCTCTCCATCCCTCTCTTCTCCCAGCAGGAATCTTTGACAGGAACACTAGGCCTTTTGAAGGTTATGTTGTTGGTGCTTTGCTCTGTCGACAGATGTAACCTCATGGCGTGTGTTGCCTGTGTAGCTGATGACCAACACCTGGAACTCTGCAGGTTTAAACCAGGTTGTAGAAGACTGTAATTAACCCGTGGAACAGCCGTTAAACAGAGAGAAGCAAAGCACAACCTGAGCTCCTCTCTCTTGATCTCTCATCAGGAGGGACCCTAGAGAGGGGTAGGCTGGGTAGAGGTAGGCTGGGTAAGGGTAGGCTGGGTAGGGGGGGTAGACTGGGTAGGTAATGGTAGACTGGGTAGGGGGGGTAGACTGGGTAGGGGGGTAGACTGGGTAGGTAATGGTAGACTGGGTAGGGGAGGTAGACTGGGTAGGGGGGGTAGACTGGGTAGGGGTAGGCTGGGTAGGGGTAGGCTGGGTAGGGGGGGTAGACTGGGTAGGAGGGGTAGACTGGGTAGGGGGGGTAGACTGGGTAGGAGGGGTAGACTGGGTAGGAGGGGTAGACTGGGTAGGGGGTAGACTGGGTAGGGGGGGTAGACTGGGTAGGGGTAGACTGGGTAGGGGGGGTAGACTGGGTAGGGGTAGACTGGGTAGGGGGGGTAGACTGGGTAGGGGGGTTAGACTGGGTAGGTATGAATAGCTGGACTGTATGTCTTTTTGCCTTGTTGTTTTCTCCTGAAAGTGATTTAAGGTGGACAGGGTTTGATTAGCAGATTGTGGACCACAGGGAGAGAGTGCTGACTTTTTAAGTGAGTTTGTTTTGTACTTTTTGGCTGGGTAGGGGTAGGTTGGGTAGGTAAGGGTAGACTGGGTAGGTAAGGGTAGACTGGGTAGGGGGTAGACTGGGTAGGGGGGGGTAGACTGGGTAGGGGGGTAGACTGGGTAGGGGGTAGACTGGGTAGGGGGCGTAGACTGGGGAGGGGTAGACTGGGTAGGGGTAAACTGGGTAGGTAAGGGTAGACTGGGTAGGGGGGTAGACTGGGTAGGGGGGTAGACTGGGTAAGGGTAGACTGGGTAGGGGGTAGACTGGGTAGGGGGGTAGACTGGGTAGGGGGTAGACTGGGTAGGGGGTAGACTGGGTAGGGGTAGACTGGGTAGGGGGTAGACTGGGTAGGGGGCGTAGACTGGGGAGGGGTAGACTGGGGAGGGGTAGACTGGGTAGGGGTAGACTGGGTAGGTAAGGGTAGACTGGGTAGGTAAGGGTAGACTGGGTAGGGGGTAGACTGGGTAGGGGGGTAGACTGGGTAGGGGGGTAGACTGGGTAGGGGGCGTAGACTGGGGAGGGGTAGACTGGGTAGGGGTAGACTGGGTAGGGGAGGTAGACTGGGTAGGGGTAGACTGGGTAGGGGTAGACTGGGTAGGGGTAGACTGGGTAGGGGTAGACTGGGTGGGGGGTAGACTGGGTGGGGGGGTAGACTGGGTAGGGGGTAGACTGGGTAGGGGTAGACTGGGTAGGAGGGGTAGACTGGGTGGGGGGTAGACTGGGTGGGGGGTAGACTGGGTGGGGGTAGACTGGGTAGGGGGGTAGACTGGGGAGGGGTAGACTGGGTGGGGGGTAGACTGGGTGGGGGGTAGACTGGGTGGGGGTAGACTGGGTGGGGGGTAGACTGGGTGGGGGGTAGACTGGGTAGGTGGGGTAGACTGGGTAGGGGGTAGACTGGGTAGGGGTAGACTGGGTAGGGGTAGACTGGGTAGGTGGGGTAGACTGGGTAGGGGTAGACTGGGTAGGGGGGGTAGACTGGGGAGGGGTAGACTGGGTAGGGGGGGTAGACTGGGGAGGGGTATACTGGGTAGGTGGGGTAGACTGGGTAGGGGGTAGACTGGGGAGGGGTAGACTGGGTGGGAGGGGTAGACTGGGGAGGGGTAGGCTGGGTAGGGGGGTAGACTGGGGAGGGGTAGGCTGGGTAGGTGGGGTAGACTGGGTAGGGGGGTAGACTGGGGAGGGTAGACTGGGTGGGAGGGGTAGACTGGGGAGGGGTAGGCTGGGTAGGGGGGTAGACTGGGGAGGGGTAGACTGGGTAGGTGGGGTAGACTGGGTAGGGGTAGACTGGGTAGGGGGGTAGACTGGGGAGGGGTAGACTGGGGAGGGGGTAGGCTGGGTAGGTGGGGTAGACTGGGTAGGGGGGTAGACTGGGGAGGGGTAGACTGGGTGGGAGGGGTAGACTGGGGAGGGGTAGGCTGGGTAGGTGGGGTAGACTGGGGAGGGGTAGGCTGGGTAGGTGGGGTAGACTGGGTAGGGGGGGTAGACTGGGGAGGGGTAGACTGGGTAGGGGGGGTAGACTGGGTAGGGGGGTAGACTGGGGAGGGGTAGACTGGGTAAGGGTAGACTGGGTAGGGGGGGTAGACTGGGGGGGAGGGGTAGACTGGGTAAGGGTAGACTGGGTAGGGGGGGTAGACTGGGGAGGGGTATACTGGGTAGGGGTAGACTGGGTAGGGGGGGTAGACTGGGTAGAGGTAGGCTGGATAAGGGTAGACTGGGTAGGTAGGGGTAGACTGTGTAGGGATAGACTGGGTAGGTGGGGTAGACTGGGTAGGTGGGGTAGACTGGGTAGGTGGGGTAGACTGGGTAGGTGGGGTAGACTGGGTAGGTGGGGTAGACTGGGTAGGTGGGGTAGACTTGTTAGGGGGGTTAGACTGGGTAGGTGGGGTAGACTGGGCAGGGGGATTAGACTGGGTAGGTGAGGGTAGACTGGGCAGGGGGATTAGACTGGGTAGGTGGGGTAGACTGGGTAGGTGGGGTAGACTTGGTAGGGGGGTTAGACTGGGTAGGTGGGGTAGACTGGGCAGGGGGATTAGACTGGGTAGGTGGGGTAGACTGGGTAGGTGGGGTAGACTTGGTAGGGGGGTTAGACTGGGTAGGTGGGGTAGACTTGGTAGGGGGGTTAGACTGGGTAGGTGGGGTAGACTGGGCAGGGGGATTAGACTGGGTAGGTGGGGTAGACTGGGCAGGGGGATTAGACTGGGTAGGTGAGGTAGACTTGGTAGGGGGGTTAGACTGGGTAGGTGGGGTAGACTGGGCAGGGGGATTAGACTGGGTAGGTGAGGTAGACTTGGTAGGGGGGTAGACTGGGTAGGTGGGGTAGACTTGGTAGGGGGGTTAGACTGGGTAGGTGGGGTAGACTTGGTAGGGGGGTTAGACTGGGTAGGTGGGGTAGACTGGGCAGGGGGGTTAGACTGGGTAGGTGGGGTAGACTGGGCAGGGGGGGGGGGATGCCCGGGAAGGTGTTGGGTTGTATTGAGTAGAAAGCAGTGTCGTTTCGGCCTGGGCTCAAACAACAGTAGTTTTCTTCTCAAGTTCTTGCAGTGTTTGCTTGAACCTGTCTGAAGTCCTTTTGACGACGACATAGTCCATACCCTCTGGTGTACCAGGCACGCTGAAGTATGTGAAAGAAAACAAATACCATTTGAACCCAGGTATGATAGCGTTCAAGCGTCCTCAGATTGACTTCACTGTCTATGAATAGGATCGTGTCATGGAGCTCATTTGTCTGTTTATAGTGTTGGAGGGGGGCCGGAGAGACCCACTTACTGGGGTGTCATCTCTCCTCTTTCAGCCGACCAAGGAACTATTCTGAGACCAGCTATTATTTCTCATGAACCCAACAGCGAATGAAACAGGTGTTGGGGACAGTAACCGAAAGGTGGGTGGATGGAATTCTGACCCGACGAGAGAAAATCTGTCATTCAGCCCCGTCTCAGGGGGAGATGGGTCTGTTCCCTGGTTGTGACCTCACTCTCTGAGTGGGAGATGGGTCTGTTCCCTGGTTGTGACCTCACTCTCTGAGTGGGAGATGGGTCTGTTCCCTGGTTGTCTCTGAGGGTGTCTCAGGGGGAGTGGGATGTGGGTCTGTTCCCTGGTTGTCTCTGAGGGTGTCTCAGGGGGAGTGGGATGTGGCTCTGTTCCCTGGTTGTGACCTCTCTCTGAGGGTGTCTCAGGGGGAGATGGGTCTGTTCCCTGGTTGTCTCTGAGGGTGTCTCAGGGGGAGTGGGATGTGGGTCTGTTCCCTGGTTGTCTCTGAGGGTGTCTCAGGGGGAGTGGGATGTGGGTCTGTTCCCTGGTTGTGACCTCTCTCTGAGGGTGTCTCAGGGGGAGATGGGTCTGTTCCCTGGTTGTCTCTGAGGGTGTCTCAGGGGGAGTGGGATGTGGGTCTGTTCCCTGGTTGTCTCTGAGGGTGTCTCAGGGGGAGTGGGATGTGGGTCTGTTCCCTGGTTGTGACCTCTCTCTGAGGGTGTCTCAGGGGGAGATGGGTCTGTTCCCTGGTTGTGACCTCACTCTCTGAGGGTGTCTCAGGGGGATGTGGGTCTGTTCCCTGGTTGTCTCTGAGGGTGTCTCAGGGGGAGTGGGATGTGGGTCTGTTCCCTGGTTGTCTCTGAGGGTGTCTCAGGGGGAGTGGGATGTGGGTCTGTTCCCTGGTTGTGACCTCTCTCTGAGGGTGTCTCAGGGGGAGATGGGTCTGTTCCCTGGTTGTGACCTCACTCTCTGAGGGTGTCTCAGGGGGATGTGGGTCTGTTCCCTGGTTGTCTCTGAGGGTGTCTCAGGGGGAGTGGGATGTGGGTCTGTTCCCTGGTTGTCTCTGAGGGTGTCTCAGGGGGAGTGGGATGTGGGTCTGTTCCCTGGTTGTGACCTCTCTCTGAGGGTGTCTCAGGGGGAGTGGGATGTGGGTCGGTTCCCTGGTTGTGACCTCACTCTCTGAGGGTGTCTCAGGGGGAGTGGGATGTGGGTCGGTTCCCTGGTTGTGACCTCACTCTCTGAGGGTGTCTCAGGGGGAGTGGGATATGGGTCTGTTCCCTGGTTGTGACCTCACTCTGAGGGTGTCTCAGGGGGAGTGGGATGTGGGTCTGTTCCCTGGTTGTGACCTCACTCTGAGGGTGTCTCAGGGGGAGTGGGATGTGGGTCTGTTCCCTGGTTGTGACCTCACTCTCTGAGGGTGTCTCAGGGGGAGTGGGATATGGGTCTGTTCCCTGGTTGTGACCTCACTCTCTGAGTGGGATGTGGGTCTGTTCCCTGGTTGTGACCTCACTCTCTGAGTAGGATATGGGTCTGTTCCCTGGTTGTGACCTCACTCTCTGAGGGTGTCTCAGGGGGAGTGGGATATGGCTCTGTTCCCTGGTTGTGACCTCACTCTCTGAGGGTGTCTCAGGGGGAGTGGGATGTGGGTCTGTTCCCTGGTTGTGACCTCACTCTCTGAGGGTGTCTCAGGGGGAGTGGGATGTGGGTCTGTTCCCTGGTTGTGACCTCACTCTCTGAGTGGGATATGTGTCTGTTCCCTGGTTGTGACCTCACTCTCTGAGGGTGTCTCAGGGGGAGTGGGATGTGGGTCTGTTCCCTGGTTGTGACCTCACTCTCTGAGGGTGTCTCAGGGGGAGTGGGATGTGGGTCTGTTCCCTGGTTGTGACCTCACTCTCTGAGGGTGTCTCAGGGGGAGTGGGATATGGGTCTGTTCCCTGGTTGTGACCTCACTCTCTGAGGGTGTCTCAGGGGGAGTGGGATGTGGGTCTGTTCCCTGGTTGTGACCTCACTCTCTGAGGGTGTCTCAGGGGGAGTGGGATGTGGGTCTGTTCCCTGGTTGTCTCTGAGGGTGTCTCAGGGGGAGTGGGATGTGGGTCTGTTCCCTGGTTGTGACCTCACTCTCTGAGTGGGATGTGGGTCTGTTCCCTGGTTGTGACCTCACTCTCTGAGGGTGTCTCAGGGGGAGTGGGATGTGGGTCTGTTCCCTGGTTGTGACCTCACTCTCTGAGGGTGTCTCAGGGGGAGTGGGAGATGGGTCTGTTCCCTGGTTGTGACCTCACTCTCTGAGGGTGTCTCAGGGGGAGTGGGATATGGATCGGTTCCCTGGTTGTGACCTCACTCTCTGAGGGTGTCTCAGGGGGAGTGGGATGTGGGTCTGTTCCCTGGTTGTGACCTCACTCTCTGAGGGTGTCTCAGGGGGAGTGGGATGTGGGTCTGTTCCCTGGTTGTGACCTCACTCTCTGAGGGTGTCTCAGGGGGAGTGGGATGTGGGTCTGTTCCCTGGTTGTGACACTCTCTGAGGGTGTCTCAGGGGGAGTGGGATGTAGGTCTGTTCCCTGGTTGTGACCTCACTCTCTGAGTAGGATATGGGTCTGTTCCCTGGTTGTGACCTCACTCTCTGAGTGGGATGTGGGTCTGTTCCCTGGTTGTGACCTCACTCTCTGAGGGTGTCTCAGGGGGAGTGGGATGTGGGTCTGTTCCCTGGTTGTGACCTCACTCTCTGAGGGTGTCTCAGGGGGAGTGGGATGTGGGTCTGTTCCCTGGTTGTGACCTCACTCTCTGAGGGTGTCTCAGGGGGAGTGGGATGTGGGTCTGTTCCCTGGTTGTGACCTCACTCTCTGAGGGTGTCTCAGGGGGAGTGGGATATGGGTCTGTTCCCTGGTTGTGACCTCACTCTCTGAGGGTGTCTCAGGGGGAGTGGGATGTGGGTCTGTTCCCTGGTTGTCTCTGAGGGTGTCTCAGGGGGAGTGGGATATGGATCGGTTCCCTGGTTGTGACCTCACTCTCTGAGGGTGTCTCAGGGGGAGTGGGATATGGGTCTGTTCCCTGGTTGTGACCTCACTCTCTGAGGGTGTCTCAGGGGGAGTGGGATGTGGGTCTGTTCCCTGGTTGTGACCTCACTCTCTGAGGGTGTCTCAGGGGGAGTGGGATGTGGGTCTGTTCCCTGGTTGTGACCTCACTCTCTGAGGGTGTCTCAGTGGGAGTGGGATATGGGTCTGTTCCCTGGTTGTGACCTCACTCTCTGAGGGTGTCTCAGGGGGGAGTGGGAGATGGGTCTGTTCCCTGGTTGTGACCTCACTCTCTGAGGGTGTCTCAGGGGGGAGTGGGAGATGGGTCTGTTCCCTGGTTGTGACCTCACTCTCTGAGGGTGTCTCAGGGGGAGTGGGATGTGGGTCTGTTCCCTGGTTGTGACCTCACTCTCTGAGTGGGATATGGGTCTGATCCCTGGTTGTGACCTCACTCTCTGAGGGTGTCTCAGGGGGAGTGGGATATGGGTCAGATCCCTGGTTGTGACCTCACTCTCTGAGGGTGTCTCAGGGGGAGTGGGATATGGGTCTGTTCCCTGGTTGTGACCTCACTCTCTGAGTGGGATATGGGTCTGATCCCTGGTTGTGACCTCACTCTCTGAGGGTGTCTCAGGGGGAGTGGGATGTGGGTCTGTTCCCTGGTTGTGACCTCACTCTCTGAGGGTGTCTCAGGGGGAGTGGGATGTGGGTCTGTTCCCTGGTTGTGACCTCACTCTCTGAGGGTGTCTCAGGGGGAGTGGGATGTGGGTCTGTTCCCTGGTTGTGACCTCACTCTCTGAGGGTGTCTCAGGGGGAGTGGGATATGGGTCTGTTCCCTGGTTGTGACCTCACTCTCTGAGGGTGTCTCAGGGGGAGTGGGATATGGGTCAGATCCCTGGTTGTGACCTCACTCTCTGAGGGTGTCTCAGGGGGAGTGGGATGTGGGTCTGTTCCCTGGTTGTGACCTCACTCTCTGAGGGTGTCTCAGGGGGAGTGGGATATGGGTCTGTACCCTGGTTGTGACCTCACTCTCTGAGGGTGTCTCAGGGGGAGTGGGAGATGGGTCTGTTCCCTGGTTGTGACCTCACTCTCTGAGGGTGTCTCAGGGGGAGTGGGATGTGGGTCTGTTCCCTGGTTGTGACCTCACTCTCTGAGTGGGATATGTAAAAAAGACAGTTCCATTTCACACCTGTAGCCCCTTTCCCAGTGACTAGAAGTGGACTATAAAAACAACTAATTCATTAATTAATCATTTGTAACAGTTAGTTTGAGACTCAAATGGCACCCTATTCCCAATATAGTGCAGTACTGTTGACCTATAGGGAATAGGGCTCTGGTCAACAGTAGTGCATTATATAGGGAATAGGGCTCTGGTCTAAAGTAGTGCACTGTATAGGGAATAGGGCTCTGGTCAACAGTAGAGCACTATATAGGGAATAGGGCTCTGGTCTAAAGTAATGCACTATATAGGGAATAGGGTTCTGGTCTAAAGTAGTGCACTATATAGGGAATAGGGCTCTGGTCTAAAGTAGTGCACTATATAGGGAATAGGGTTCTGGTCTACAGTAGTGCACTATATAGGGAATAGGGTTCTGGTCTAAAGTAGTGCACTATATAGGGAATAGGGCTCTGGTCAACAGTAGTGCACTATATAGGGAATAGGGTTCTGGTCTAAAGTAGTGCACTATATAGGGAATAGGGCTCTGGTCTAAAGTAGTGCACTATATAGGGAATAGGGCTCTGGTCTAAAGTAGTGCACTCTATAGGGAATAGGGTTCTGGTCTAAAGTAGTGCACTCTATAGGGAATAGGGCTCTGGTCTATAGTAGTGCACTATATAGGGAATAGGGATGCCATCTGGGATTTACCCTTAGTTTCTTGCCTGAGTGTTAGCCTGCTGGCCTCTCTGTCCCTCGACAGCTCTATGTCACTAGTCAGTAGGGCATAGATATTGATGGTTAGGCTCTGGAGTGTTAGCCTGCTGGCCTCTCTGTCCCTCGACAGCTCTATGTCACTAGTCAGTAGGGCATAGATATTGATGGTTAGGCTCTGGAGTGTTAGCCTGCTGGCCTCTCTGTCCCTCGACAGCTCTATGTCACTAGTCAGTAGGGCATAGATATTGATGGTTAGGCTCTGGAGTGTTAGCCTGCTGGCCTCTCTGTCCCTCGACAGCTCTATGTCACTAGTCAGTAGGGCATAGATATTGATGGTTAGGCTCTGGAGTGTTAGCCTGCTGGCCTCTCTGTCCCTCGACAGCTCTATGTCACTAGTTAGTAGGGCATAGATATTGATGGTTAGGCTCTGGAGTGTTAGCCTGCTGGTCTCTCTGTCCCTCGACAGCTCTATGTCACTAGTCATTAGGGCATAGATATTGATGGTTAGGCTCTTGAGTGTTAGCCTGCTGGCCTCTCTGTCCCTCGACAGCTCTATGTCACTAGTCAGTAGGGCATAGATATTGATGGTTAGGCTCTGGAGTGTTAGCCTGCTGGTCTCTCTGTCCCTCGACAGCTCTATGTCACTAGTCAGTAGGGCATAGATATTGATGGTTAGGCTCTGGAGTGTTAGCCTGCTGGCCTCTCTGTCCCTCGACAGCTCTATGTCACTAGTCAGTAGGGCATAGATATTGATGGTTAGGCTCTTGAGTGTGTCAGATGGCTAAACCACATCTTCACCTGTTCTTTATCCTTTATCAATTTCACAACTTCCTTTGGAATCTTAAAAAAATATATATATATATTTTACCCTTATTTTACCAGGTAAGTTGGCTGAGAACACATTCAGGGGAGATGAGGAGGAGGGGGGGGGGGGTGAATGGGCTAATTGAAGATATCGTCTAGTGAAGATGTGATTATTTCAAGTACTCCAAAGTTAGATACAAGTGGGTCTATTCGTTGTGAATACCAGTGAATGCAGTTGTTGAGAATATATGTTTTCTTTTGGCATAGTATGCCAATACATTTATCTATGTCCTTACAGAAACCCTACTGTATAGGCATTTTAAGGCAGCCCCCCCCCCCCCCAGGGGTTGGGTTAAATCCAGAAGACATAGTCAGTTGAAGGCATTCAACTGACTAGGTATTTCCCGTTTCCTTATATTGTATATCGCTGACACAGTGAATTTAGTGCACATCCCTTGCATCAAATGGCATAAGGAACAATCAAATACAGAAGGAATCAGATTGTCTGTAGCCTAAATGCTTGTCTCAATATATTTCTGTGGAATGAGTTTGCGTGTAAACTCCTCAGGAGAAGGATTTGCTTAAAAATCTGTGTGGCACGTTTCACTTTC
Source organism: Oncorhynchus masou masou (assembly GCF_036934945.1). Lineage (NCBI taxonomy): Eukaryota > Metazoa > Chordata > Actinopteri > Salmoniformes > Salmonidae > Oncorhynchus > Oncorhynchus masou. Next base: position 8,309,168 of record NC_088236.1, on the reverse strand, counting down.
AGCGGTATTTCCTGGTTCTCAGAATCTGTGCCACCGCACATTATATATATTATATACATACTCCCAGAGTTGGTGAACTCTGTTGGCATTGTTCAATCGTTCAGATTAGAAGGCCCTTGGTGGCTGAATGGAACAGGTGAAAGCAGGGTTTGTGTGTGTGTGTTTGTGTGTGTGTGTGTCAAATCAAATCAAATCAACTTTTATTGGTGACATACACATGGCTAGCAGATGTTAATGCGAGTGTAGTGAAATGCTTGTGCTTATAGTTCTGACCTTGCAGTAATATATAATAAGTAATCTAACAATTTCACAACAACTACCTTATACACACAAGTGTAAAGGAATGAATAAGAATATGTACATTTAAATATATGGATGAGTGATGGCCGAACGGCATAGGCAAGATGCAGTAGATGGTATAGAGTACAGTATATACATATGAGATGAGTAATGTAGGGTATGTAAACATTATATAAAGTGACGTTATTTAAAGTGATTAGTGATACATTTATTACATCCAATTTTTGCATTATTAAAGTGGCTGGAGTTGAGTCAGTATGTTGGCAGCAGCCACTCAATGTTAGTGATGGCTGTTTAACAGTCTGATGGCCTTGAGATAAAAGCTGTTTTTCAGTCTCTCGGTCCCAGCTTTGATGCACCTGTACTGACCTCGCCTTCTGGATGATAGCGGGGTGAACAGGCAGTGGCTCGGGTGGTTGTTGTCCTTGTTCATCTTTTTGGCCTTCCTGTGACATCGGGTGGTGTAGGTGTCTTGATGAGCAGGTAGATTGCCCCCGGTGATGCGTTGTGCAGACCTCAATACCCTCTGGAGAGCCTTGCGGTTGTGGGTGGAGCAGTTGCCGTACCAGGCGGTGATACAGCCCGACAGGATGCTCTCGATTGTGCATCTGTAAAAGTTTGTGTGTGTTTTTGGTGACAAGCCACACTTCATGATGACGGAAGTGAGTGCTACAGGGCGATAGTCGTTTAGCTCAGTTACCTTAGCTTTCTTGGGAACAGGAACAATGGTGGCCCTCTTGAAGCATGTGGAAACAGCAGACTGGGATAGGGATGGATTGAATATGTCCGTAAACAGACAAGCACACTCTGAGGACGCAGCTAGGGATGTCGTCTGGGCCGGCAGCCTTGCGAGGGTTAACACGTTTAAATGTTTTACTCACGTTTGCTGCGGTAGGTTTTGGTCGCGGGCCGTGTTGGTGACACTGTATTGTCCTCAAAGCGAGCAAAGAAGTTATTTAGTTTGTCTGGGAGCAAGACATCAGGGTCTGTGACGGGGCTGGTTTTATTTTTGTAGTCCGTGATTGACTGTAGACCCTGCCACATACCTCTTGTGTCTGAGCCGTTGAATTGCGACATTACTTTGTCTCTATACTGATGCTTAGCTTGTTTGATTGATTGAATAGCTACACGGTTTGTATTCGGTCATGTTTCTGGTCGCCTTTTCCTGATTAAAAGCAGCGGTTCGCGCTTTCAGTTTTGCGCGAATGATGTCATCAAACCACGGTTTCTGGTTGGGGGAGGTTTTAATAGTCACTGTTGGTACAATATCACCAATTCACTAGCTAATAATCTCGCTCACCGAATCAACATATTCATCAATGTTGTTGTTCGACGCTATCCGGAACATATCCCAGTCTACGTGATCGAAGCAGTCTTGAAGCGTGGAATCCGATTGGTCGGACCAGCGTTGAACAGACCTGAGCACAGACGTTTCCTGTTTTATTTTCTGTCTATAAGCTGGGAGCATTAAAATGGAGTCGTGGTCCGATTTGCCTAACAGAGAGCGAGGGATGGCTTTGTTTGCATCGCGAAAGTTAGAGTAACAATGAACCAGAATTTTCCCAAATCGGGTCGCGCATACGATATGCTGACAACATTTAGGGGGCCTTGTTTTCAGATTAGCCTTGTTAACCTCTAGCGTCGAGCAATCCCGTATCCGGGAGCGTAATCATAGCCTCAAGCTCATTAGCATAACGCAACGTTAACTATTCATGAAAATCGCAAATGAAATGAAATAAATATATTCACTCACAAGCTTAGCCTTTTGTTAACAACACTGTCATCTCAGATTTTCAAAATATGCTTTTCAACCATCGCTACACAAGCATTTGTGTAAGAGGTATTGATAGCTAGCATAGCATTAGCCTAGCATTCAGCAGGCAACATTTTCACAAAAACAAGAAAAGCATTCAAATAAAATCATTTACCTTTGAAGAACTTCGGATGTTTTCAATGAGGAAACTCTCAGTTAGATAGCAAATGTTCAGTTTTTCCAAAAAGATTATTTGTGTAGGAGCAATCGCTCCGTTTTGTTCATCACGTTTGGCTAAGAAAAAAAAACGAAAATTCAGTCATTACAACGCCAAACTTTTTTCCAAATGAACTCCATAATATCGACAGAAACATGGCAAACGTTGTTTAGAATCAATCCTCAAGGTGTTTATCACATTCGATGATAAATCATTCGTGGCAGTTGTGTTTCTCCTCTGAAGAAAATTGAAAAATGCACGCAGCTGGAGATTACGCAATAATTTCGACGGAGGACACCAAGCGGGCACCTGGTAAATGTAGTCTCTTATGGTCAATCTTCCAATGATATGCCTACAAATACGTCACAATGCTGCAGACACCTCGGGGAAACGACAGAAAGTGTAGGCTCATTCCTGGCGCATTCACAGCCATATAAGGAGACATTGGAACACAGCGCCTTCAGAATCTGGGCCATTTACTGTTTGAAATTTCATCTTGGTTTCGCCTGTAGCATCAGTTCTGTGGCACTCACAGATAATATCTTTGTAGTTTTGGAAACGTCAGAGTGTTTTCTTTCCAAAGCTGTCAATTATATGCATAGTCGAGCATTTTTTTGTGACAAAATATCTTGTTTAAAACGGGAACGTTTTTTAATCCAAAAATTAAAAGAGCGCCCCCTATATCGAAGAAGTTAAAATCCCCAGCTACAATAAATGCAGCCTCAGGATATGTGGTTTCCAGTTTATAAAGAGTCCATTGAAGTTCTTTCAGGGCCGTCGAGGTGTCTGCTTGGGGGGGAATATTCACGACTGTGATTATAATCGAAGAGAATTCTCTTGGTAGATAATGCGGTCGGCATCTGAACAAAACCACTTGAGTTCCTGTATGTTGTTATGATCACACCACGACTCGTAAGTCATAAGGCATACCTCTTCTTACCAGAGCGATGTTTGCGATGATGGGTGTGTGTGTGTGTGTGTGTGTGTGTGTGTGTGTGTGTGTGTGTGTGTGTGTGTGTGTGTGTGTGTGTGTGTGTGTGTGTGTGTGTGTGTGTGTGTGTGTGTGTGTGTGCGTGCGTGGCCGTCTGGCAATGTCCCGTTTTATTGAGTGGGGTCAGAGCTGTCCGGGGAACCACTTGTGTTTTTATGGCACTGATAGACTCTGTTTAAAGAGCAGTACAGCTTTGTTAGTCGACACACGACCGAAGGGGGACGGGTGGGCTTCTGTTGTCACATACTGCCTGTGCTGAAGGTAATGTGGAAAGATAAGTATTTTAAAGACGTTAGACAATGCTTCCCCTTGTAGCTTATGAACGTTTAGGTGTCTCACTCTTAACTGAAACGGGTTAGGGTTAGTTTGGGTTAGGGTTAGGGTTAGTTAGGGTTAGGGTTGGTTAGGGTTAGTTAGGGTTAGTTTGGGTTAGGGTTAGTTTGGGTTAGGGTTAGTTTGGGTTAGGGTTAGGGTTAGGGTTAGTTTGGGTTAGGGTTAGGGTTAGTTAGGGTTAGTTAGGGTTAGTTTGGGTTTGGGTTAGGGTTAGGGTTAGGGTTAGTTTGGGCTAGGGTTAGTTTGGCTTAGGGTTAGGGTTAGTTAGGGTTAGGGTTAGTTAGGGTTAGGGTTAGGGTTAGTTAGGGTTAGGGTTAGAGTTAGTTTGGGTTAGGGTTAGGGTGGGTTTGGGTTAGGGTTAGTTTGGGTTAGGGTTAGGGTTAGGGTTAGTTTGGGTTAGGGTTAGGGTTAGTTAGGGTTAGTTAGGGTTAGTTTGGGTTTGGGTTAGGGTTAGGGTTAGGGTTAGTTTGGGCTAGGGTTAGTTTGGCTTAGGGTTAGGGTTAGTTAGGGTTAGGGTTAGGGTTAGTTAGGGTTAGGGTTAGGGTTAGTTAGGGTTAGGGTTAGAGTTAGTTTGGGTTAGGGTTAGGGTGGGTTTGGGTTAGGGTTAGTTTGGGTTAGGGTTAGGGTTAGTTTGGGTTAGGGTTAGGGTTAGTTAGGGTTAGTTAGGGTTAGTTTGGGTTTGGGTTAGGGTTAGGGTTAGGGTTAGTTTGGGCTAGGGTTAGTTTGGCTTAGGGTTAGGGTTAGTTAGGGTTAGGGTTAGGGTTAGTTAGGGTTAGGGTTAGTTAGGGTTAGGGTGGGTTTGGGTTAGGGTTAGTTTGGGTTAGGGTTAGTTTGGGTTAAGGTTAGGGTTAGTTTGGGTTAGGGTTAGTTTGGGTTAGGGTTAGTTTGGGTTAGGGTTAGTTTGGGTTAGGGTTAGGGTTAGTTTGGGTTAGGGTTAGTTTGGGTTAGGGTTAGGGTTAGTTTGGGTTAGGGTTAGGGTTAGTTTGGGTTTGGGTTAGTTTGGGTTAGGGTTAGTTTGGGTTAGGGTTAGTTTGGGTTTGGGTTAGTTTGGGTTAGGGTTAGGGTGGGTTTGGGTTTGGGTTGGTTTGGGTTAGGGTTAGTTTGGGTTAGGGTTAGTTTGGGTTAGGGTTAGTTTGGGTTAGGGTTAGTTTGGTTTAGGGTTAGTTAGGGTTAGGGTTAGTTTGGGTTAGGGTTAGGGTTAGTTTGGGTTAGGGTTAGTTTGGGTTAGGGTTAGTTTGGGTTAGGGTTAGGGTTAGTTTGGGTTAGGGTTAGTTTGGGTTAGGGTTAGGGTTAGTTTGGGTTAGGGTTAGGGTTAGTTTGGGTTTGGGTTAGTTTGGGTTAGGGTTAGTTTGGGTTAGGGTTAGTTTGGGTTTGGGTTAGTTTGGGTTAGGGTTAGGGTGGGTTTGGGTTTGGGTTGGTTTGGGTTAGGGTTAGTTTGGGTTAGGGTTAGTTTGGGTTAGGGTTAGTTTGGGTTAGGGTTAGTTTGGTTTAGGGTTAGTTAGGGTTAGGGTTAGTTTGGGTTAGGGTTAGGGTTAGTTTGGGTTAGGGTTAGGGTTAGTTTGGGTTAGGGTTAGTTTGGGTTAGGGTTAGTTTGGGTTAGGGTTAGGGTTAGTTAGGGTTAGGGTTAGGGTTAGGGTTAGTTTGGGTTAGGGTTAGGGTTCGTTTTGGTTAGGGTTAGTTTGTGTTAGGGTTAGGGATAGAGTTAGTTTGGGTTAGGGTTAGTTTGGGTTAGGGTTAGGGTTAGTTTGGGTTAGGGTTAGGGTTAGAGTTAGTTTGGGTTAGGGTTAGGGTTAGTTTGGGTTAGTTTGGGTTAGGGTTAGAGTTTAGTTTGGGTTAGGGTTAGTTAGGGTTAGGGTTGGTTAGGGTTAGGGTTAGGGTTAGTTTGGGTTAGGGTTAGGGTTAGCTTTGGTTAGGGTTAGGGTTAGTTTGTGTTAGGGTTAGGGATAGAGTTAGTTTGGGTTTGGGTTAGGGTTAGTTTGGGTTAGGGTTAGTTTGGGTTAGGGTTAGGGTTAGAGTTAGTTTGGGTTAGGGTTAGGGTTAGTTTGGGTTAGGGTTAGTTTGGGTTAGGGTTAGGGTTAGTTTGGGTTAGGGTTCGTTTGGGTTAGGGTTAGAGTTTAGTTTGGGTTAGGGTTAGGGTTAGTTTGGGTTAGGGTTAGGGTTAGTTAGGGTTAGGGTTAAGTTAGGGTTAGGGTTAGTTTGCAAAAATTACATTGTGATATATTGTATAAAACGGCAAACATTTTGAACTGATAATTTTGCTGACATTAGATTATTCGAGCTTTTGGCTCAGACTCAGACACTCACAGTGTTTCCTTTACTGAGATGAACGTTTGTGCTGTTTTTGATGACTGCTCAATGCCTCTGGTTATCTTCTCTGAACTCTAGTAATTACCTTTTTACTTAACTTTAGACTTCCCTTCCGGCTCTTTGGTGACTCAAAGAGCCTTTAAGAACCGGAAAACATAGATGAATCAAACAGGACCCTTTAGGCTCCTGCTTGTCTTGCAAATTAGCCTTAAGAGGCTGGTCCTCAAATCAAATCCAATTTAATTTGTCACACACGCTGAATACAACCTTACCGTGAAATGCTTACTTACAAGCCCTTGACCAACAATGCAGTGCAATAAGAGTTTAGAAAATATTTACCATAAAATCAAAAAGTAACACAAGAAAATAACAATAACGAGGCTTTATACAGGGGGTACCGGTACAGAGTCAATGTGGAGGCTATATACAGGGTATTACGGTACAGAGTCAATGTGGAGGCTATATACAGGGTATTACGGTACAGGGTCAATGTGGAGGCTATATACAGGGGGTACCGGTACAGAGTCAATGTGGAGGCTATATACAGGGTATTACGGTACAGAGTCAATGTGGAGGCTATATACAGGGGGTACCGGTACAGAGTCAATGTGGAGGCTATATACAAGGGGTACCGGTACAGAGTCAATGTGGAGGCTATATACAGGGGGTACCGGTACAGAGTCAATGTGGAGGCTATATACAGGGGTACCAGTACAGAGTCAATGTGGAGGCTATATACAGGGGGTACCGGTACAGAGTCAATGTGGAGGCTATATACAGGGTATTACGGTACAGAGTCAATGTGGAGGCTATATACAGGGTATTACGGTACAGGGTCAATGTGGAGGCTATATACAGGGGGTACCGGTACAGAGTCAATGTGGAGGCTATATACAGGGTATTACGGTACAGAGTCAATGTGGAGGCTATATACAGGGGGTACCGGTACAGAGTCAATGTGGAGGCTATATACAAGGGGTACCGGTACAGAGTCAATGTGGAGGCTATATACAGGGGGTACCGGTACAGAGTCAATGTGGAGGCTATATACAGGGGGTACCAGTACAGAGTCAATGTGGAGGCTATATACAGGGGGTACCGGTACAGAGTCAATGTGGAGGCTATATACAAGGGGTACCGGTACAGAGTCAATGTGGAGGCTATATACAGGGTGTACCGGTACAGAGTCAATGTGGAGGCTATATACTGGGGTACCAGTACAGAGTCAGTGTGGAGGCTATATACAGGGGGTACCGGTACAGAGTCAATGTGGAGGCTATATACAGGGGGTACTGGTACAGAGTCAATGTGGAGGCTATATACAGGGGATACCAGTACAGAGTCAATGTGGAGGCTATATACAGGGGGTACCGGTACAGAGTCAATGTGGAGGATATATACAGGTGTACCGGTACAGAGTCAATGTGGAGGCTATATACAGGGGGTACCGGTACAGAGTCAATGTGGAGGCTATATACAGGGGGTACCGGTACAGAGTCAATGTGGAGGCAATATACAGGGGTACCGGTACAGAGTCAATGTGGAGGCTATATACAAGGGGTACCGGTACAGAGTCAATGTGAAGGCTATATACAGGGGGTACCAGTATTGAGTCAATGTGGAGGCTATATACAGGGGTACCGGTACAGAGTCAATGTGGAGGCTATATACAGGGGGTACCGGTACAGAGTTAATGTGGAGGCTATATACAGGGGGTACCGGTACAGAGTCAATGTGGAGGCTATATACAGGGGGTACCGGTACAGAGTCAATGTGGAGGCTATTTACAGGGGTACCGGTACAAAGTCAATGTGGAGGCTATATACAGGGGGAACCGGTACAGAGTCAATGTGGAGGCTATATACAGGGGGTACCGGTACAGAGTCAATGTGGAGGCTATATACAGGGGGTACCGGTACAGAGTCAATGTGGAGGCTATATACAGGGGTACCGGTACAGAGTCAATGTGGAGGCTATATACAGGGGGTACCGGTACAGAGTCAATGTGGAGGCTATATACAGGGGGTACCGGTACAGAGTCAATGTGGAGGCTATATACAGGGGGTACCGGTACAGAGTCACTGTGGAGGCTATATAGAGGGGGTACCGGTACCGAGTCAATGTGGAGGCTATATACAGGGGGTATTGGTACAGAGTCACTGTGGAGGCTATATACTGGGGCTACTGGTACCTTAGTCAATGTGGAGGCTATATACAGGGGGTACCGGTACCGAGTCAATGTGCTGGGGTACAGGATAGTCGAGGTCATTTGTAATGTGACTATGCATAGATAGTAAACAGTGGGTAGGAGCAGTGTAACAACAATGTAGATAGTCAGGGTTGCCTTTTGAATAGTTGTTCAGCAGGTTTATGGCTCGGGGGTAGAAGCTGTTAAGGAGTCTTTTGGTCCCAGACTTGGAGCTCCGGTACTGCTTGCCATGTGGTAGCAGAGAGAACAGTCTATGACTTTAGGCCCTTCCTCTGACACCACCTGGTATATAGGTCCTGGATGGCAGGAAGCTTGGCCCCAGTGATGTACTGCCCTCTGTAGAACTTTACGTTCAAATGCCTAGCGTGGCCATACCATGCAGTGATGCAACCGGTCAGGATGCTCTCGATGGTGCAGCTGTAGAACTCTTTGAAGATCTGGGGACACCAGATCAGGAGGTTGCCTCCCTGCCCTCCAGCATTTAATGACATAGTCTTATTAATGAGAGAAGTACTAGACCCCTGAAGGGTGAACCTCAAACTAAACCTCTCCATCCGCAGTGAGAAGGAGAGGGGAAAAAAGGACAGCTGTTGATTTTCTGTGCTGAGTTCCTTCACCACTGAACCATGTCGAAACAAAAGTAGTGGCTTCATTGACTTTCTGTCCTACCCCCTTCTGTCTCACCCTCTCCCCCCCTTCTCCCAGAAGCCCCATGTGGCGTGGGAAGGATTAGGGAAGTGAACCGTGGCAGAGCCCCGACGGCTCCAACGAGGGAGCCACTACAACAGGGCTTCTCTGCTCACTGTGTTCCTCTGCAGGACTGTTTCTATCTGTCTGTGTCCAAGAGTGAATGGGAGGGGAGGGGAAGGATTCTTACTGCGTTGTTCTCAAGGCTGTCTGCTCTACAGTGACGAGAGTTGTTCCACGACAGGAATCTCTTTGTTATCTTGAAGTTTATAGTCAACTCTCCCTGTTCCCTCTCCTCGATGAGAAGACACAAGAGCAGGACTGTGTCCAAGGCACAGTGAAAGGGAGACTTCTTACAGAGGCTGTCTAATACAAGTCAACCCCCCACTCTGCTCTTATCTCCTCCTGCTAACAGAGGCTGTTTTATACAGGTCAAACCCCCACTCTGCTCTGCTCTTATCTCCTCCTGCTAACAGAGGCTGTTTTATACAGGTCAAACCCCCACTCTGCTCTGCTCTTATCTCCTCCTGCTAACAGAGACTGTTTTATACAAGACAAACCCCCACTCTGCTCTTAGCTCCTCCTGCTAACAGAGACTGTTTTATACAAGACAAACCCCCCACTCTGCTCTGCTCTTATCTCCTCCTGCTAACAGAGACTGTTTTATACAGGTCAAACCCCCCACTCTGCTCTGCTCTTATCTCCTACTGCTAACAGAGACTGTTTTATACAAGTCAAACCCCCACTCTTCTCTGCTCTTATCTCCTCCTGCTAACAGAGGCTGTTTTATACAAGTCAAACCCCCACTCTTCTCTGCTCTTATCTCCTACTACTAACAGAGACTGTTTTATACAAGACAAACCCCCACTCTGCTCTTAGCTCCTCCTGCTAACAGAGACTGTTTTATACAAGACAAACCCCCCACTCTGCTCTGCTCTTATCTCCTCCTGCTAACAGAGACTGTTTTATACAAGACAAACCCCCCACTCTGCTCTGCTCTTATCTCCTACTACTAACAGAGACTGTTTTATACAAGACAAACCCCCCACTCTGCTCTGCTCTTATCTCCTCCTGCCAACAGAGACTGTTTATACAAGACAAACCCCCCACTCAGCTCTGCTCTTAGCTCCTCCTGCTAACAGAGACTGTTTATACAAGACAACCCCCCACTCTGCTCTGCTCTTAGCTCCTCCTGCTAACAGAGACTGTTTTATACAAGACAAGACAAACCCCCACTCTGCTCTGCTCTTATCTCCTCCTGCCAACAGAGACTGTTTTATATCTCCTCTCCTCGATGAGAAGACACAAGAGCAGGACTGTGTCCAAGGCACAGTGAAAGGGAGACTTCTTACAGACGCTGTTTTATACAAGTCAACCCCCCACTCTGCTCTTATCTCCTCCTGCTAACAGAGGCTGTTTTATACAGGTCAAACCCCCACTCTGCTCTGCTCTTATCTCCTGCTGCTAACAGAGACTGTTTTATACAAGACAAACCCCCACTCTGCTCTGCTCTTATCTCCTCCTGCTAACAGAGACTGTTTTATACAAGACAAACCCCCACTCTGCTCTGCTCTTATCTCCAACTGCTAACAGAGACTGTTTTATACAAGACAAACCCCCACTCTGCTCTGCTCTTATCTCCTCCTGCTAACAGAGACTGTTTTATACAAGTCAAACCCCCACTCTTCTCTGCTCTTATCTCCTCCTGCTAACAGAGGCTGTTTTATACAAGTCAAACCCCCACTCTTCTCTGCTCTTATCTCCTACTACTAACAGAGACTGTTTATACAAGACAAACCCCCACTCTGCTCTTAGCTCCTCCTGCTAACAGAGACTGTTTTATACAAGACAAACCCCCCACTCTGCTCTGCTCTTATCTCCTCCTGCTAACAGAGACTGTTTTATACAAGACAAACCCCCCACTCTGCTCTGCTCTTATCTCCTACTACTAACAGAGACTGTTTTATACAAGACAAACCCCCACTCTGCTCTGCTCTTATCTCCTCCTGCCAACAGAGACTGTTTATACAAGACAAACCCCCCACTCAGCTCTGCTCTTAGCTCCTCCTGCTAACAGAGACTGTTTATACAAGACAACCCCCCACTCTGCTCTGCTCTTAGCTCCTCCTGCTAACAGAGACTGTTTTATACAAGACAAGACAAACCCCCACTCTGCTCTGCTCTTATCTCCTCCTGCCAACAGAGACTGTTTTATATCTCCTCTCCTCGATGAGAAGACACAAGAGCAGGACTGTGTCCAAGGCACAGTGAAAGGGAGACTTCTTACAGAGGCTGTTTTATACAAGTCAACCCCCCACTCTGCTCTTATCTCCTCCTGCTAACAGAGGCTGTTTTATACAGGTCAAACCCCCACTCTGCTCTGCTCTTATCTCCTGCTGCTAACAGAGACTGTTTTATACAAGACAAACCCCCACTCTGCTCTGCTCTTATCTCCAACTGCTAACAGAGACTGTTTTATACAAGACAAACCCCCACTCTGCTCTGCTCTTATCTCCTCCTGCCAACAGAGACTGTTTTATACAAGTCAAACCCCCACTCTTCTCTGCTCTTATCTCCTCCTGCTAACAGAGACTGTTTTATACAAGACAAACCCCCCCACTCTGCTCTGCTCTTATCTCCTACTACTAACAGAGACTGTTTTATACAAGACAAACCCCCACTCTGCTCTTAGCTCCTCCTGCTAACAGAGACTGTTTTATACAAGACAAACCCTCACTCTGCTCTGCTCTTATCTCCTCCTGCTAACAGAGACTGTTTTATACAGGTCAAACCCCCCACTCTGCTCTGCTCTTATCTCCTCCTGCTAACAGAGACTGTTTTATACAAGACAAACCCCCCACTCTGCTCTGCTCTTATCTCCTCCTGCTAACAGAGACTGTTTTATACAAGACAAACCCCCACTCTGCTCTGCTCTTATCTCCTCCTGCTAACAGAGACTGTTTTATACAAGACAAACCCCCACTCTGCTCTGCTCTTATCTCCTCCTGCCAACAGAGACTGTTTTATTCAAGTCAAACCCCCACTCTTCTCTGCTCTTATCTCCTCCTGCTAACAGAGGCTGTTTTATACAAGTCAAACCCCCACTCTTCTCTGCTCTTATCTCCTACTACTAACAGAGACTGTTTTATACAAGACAAACCCCCACTCTGCTCTTAGCTCCTCCTGCTAACAGAGACTGTTTTATACAAGACAAACCCCCCACTCTGCTCTGCTCTTATCTCCTCCTGCTAACAGAGACTGTTTTATACAAGACAAACCCCCCACTCTGCTCTGCTCTTATCTCCTACTACTAACAGAGACTGTTTTATACAAGACAAACCCCCCACTCTGCTCTGCTCTTATCTCCTCCTGCCAACAGAGACTGTTTATACAAGACAAACCCCCCACTCAGCTCTGCTCTTAGCTCCTCCTGCTAACAGAGACTGTTTATACAAGACAACCCCCCACTCTGCTCTGCTCTTAGCTCCTCCTGCTAACAGAGACTGTTTTATACAAGACAAGACAAACCCCCACTCTGCTCTGCTCTTATCTCCTCCTGCTAACAGAGACTGTTTTATACAAGACAAACCCCCCACTCTGCTCTGCTCTTATCTCCTCCTGCTAACAGAGACTGTTTTATACAGGTCAAACCCCCCACTCTGCTCTGCTCTTATCTCCTCCTGCTAACAGAGACTGTTTTATACAAGTCAAACCCCCACTCTTCTCTGCTCTTATCTCCTCCTGCTAACAGAGGCTGTTTTATACAAGTCAAACCCCCACTCTTCTCTGCTCTTATCTCCTCCTGCTAACAGAGGCTGTTTTATACAAGTCAAACCCCCACTCTTCTCTGCTCTTATCTCCTACTACTAACAGAGACTGTTTTATACAAGACAAACCCCCACTCTGCTCTTAGCTCCTCCTGCTAACAGAGACTGTTTTATACAAGACAAACCCCCCACTCTGCTCTGCTCTTATCTCCTCCTGCTAACAGAGACTGTTTTATACAAGACAAACCCCCCACTCTGCTCTGCTCTTATCTCCTACTACTAACAGAGACTGTTTTATACAAGACAAACCCCCCACTCTGCTCTGCTCTTATCTCCTCCTGCCAACAGAGACTGTTTATACAAGACAAACCCCCCACTCAGCTCTGCTCTTAGCTCCTCCTGCTAACAGAGACTGTTTATACAAGACAACCCCCCACTCTGCTCTGCTCTTAGCTCCTCCTGCTAACAGAGACTGTTTTATACAAGACAAGACAAACCCCCACTCTGCTCTGCTCTTATCTCCTCCTGCCAACAGAGACTGTTTTATATCTCCTCTCCTCGATGAGAAGACACAAGAGCAGGACTGTGTCCAAGGCACAGTGAAAGGGAGACTTCTTACAGAGGCTGTTTTATACAAGTCAACCCCCCACTCTGCTCTTATCTCCTCCTGCTAACAGAGGCTGTTTTATACAGGTCAAACCCCCACTCTGCTCTGCTCTTATCTCCTGCTGCTAACAGAGACTGTTTTATACAAGACAAACCCCCACTCTGCTCTGCTCTTATCTCCTCCTGCTAACAGAGACTGTTTTATACAAGACAAACCCCCCACTCTGCTCTGCTCTTATCTCCAACTGCTAACAGAGACTGTTTTATACAAGACAAACCCCCACTCTGCTCTGCTCTTATCTCCTCCTGCCAACAGAGACTGTTTTATACAAGTCAAACCCCCACTCTTCTCTGCTCTTATCTCCTCCTGCTAACAGAGACTGTTTTATACAAGACAAACCCCCCCACTCTGCTCTGCTCTTATCTCCTACTACTAACAGAGACTGTTTTATAAAAGACAAACCCCCACTCTGCTCTTAGCTCCTCCTGCTAACAGAGACTGTTTTATACAAGACAAACCCTCACTCTGCTCTGCTCTTATCTCCAACTGCTAACAGAGGCTGTTTTATACAAGACAAACCCCCCACTCTGCTCTGCTCTTATCTCCAACTGCTAACAGAGACTGTTTTATACAAGACAAACCCCCACTCTGCTCTGCTCTTATCTCCTACTGCTAACAGACTGTTTTATACAAGACAAACCCTCACTCTGCTCTGCTCTTATCTCCTCCTGCCAACAGAGACAGTTTTATACAAGACAAACCCCCACTCTGCTCTTATCTCCTCCTGCTAACAGAGACTGTTTTATACAAGACAAACCCCCCACTCTGCTCTGCTCTTAGCTCCTCCTGCTAACAGAGACTGTTTATACAAGACAAACCCCCCACTCTGCTCTGCTCTTATCTCCTCCTGCTAACAGAGACTGTTTTATACAAGTCAAACCCCCACTCTGCTCTTAGCTCCTCCTGCTAACAGACTGTTTTATACAAGTCAAACCCCCATTCTGCTCTGCTCTTAGTTCCTCCTGCTAACAGAGACTGTTTTATACAAGACAAACCCCCACTCTGCTCTGCTCTTATCTCCTCCTGCCAACAGAGACTGTTTTATACAAGTCAAACCCCCACTCTTCTCTGCTCTTATCTCCTCCTGCTAACAGAGGCTGTTTTGTACAAGTCAAACCCCCACTCTTCTCTGCTCTTATCTCCTCCTGCTAACAGAGGCTGTTTTATACAAGTCAAACCCTCACTCTGCTCTGCTCTTATCTCCTCCTGCCAACAGAGACTGTTTTATACAAGACAAACCCCCCCACTCTGCTCTGCTCTTATCTCCTACTACTAACAGAGACTGTTTTATTCAAGACAAACCCCCACTCTGCTCTTAGCTCCTCCTGCTAACAGAGACAGTTTTATACAAGACAAACCCCCCACTCTGCTCTGCTCTTATCTCCTCCTGCTAACAGAGACTGTTTTATACAAGACAAACCCCCCACTCTGCTCTGCTCTTATCTCCTACTACTAACAGAGACTGTTTTATACAAGACAAACCCCCCACTCTGCTCTGCTCTTATCTCCTCCTGCCAACAGAGACTGTTTATACAAGACAAACCCCCCACTCAGCTCTGCTCTTAGCTCCTCCTGCTAACAGAGACTGTTTATACAAGACAAGACAAACCCCCACTCTGCTCTGCTCTTATCTCCTCCTGCCAACAGAGACTGTTTTATATCTCCTCTCCTTGATGAGAAGACACAAGAGCAGGACTGTGTCCAAGGCACAGTGAAAGGGAGACTTCTTACAGAGGCTGTTTTATACAAGTCAACCCCCCACTCTGCTCTTATCTCCTCCTGCTAACAGAGGCTGTTTTATACAGGTCAAACCCCCACTCTGCTCTGCTCTTATCTCCTGCTGCTAACAGAGACTGTTTTATACAAGACAAACCCCCACTCTGCTCTGCTCTTATCTCCTCCTGCCAACAGAGACTGTTTTATACAAGTCAAACCCCCACTCTGCTCTGCTCTTATCTCCTCCTGCCAACAGAGACTGTTTTATACAAGACAAACCCCCCACTCTGCTCTGCTCTTATCTCCAACTGCTAACAGAGACTGTTTTATACAAGACAAACCCCCACTCTGCTCTGCTCTTATCTCCTACTGCTAACAGACTGTTTTATACAAGACAAACCCTCACTCTGCTCTGCTCTTATCTCCTCCTGCCAACAGAGACAGTTTTATACAAGACAAACCCCCACTCTGCTCTTATCTCCTCCTGCTAACAGAGACTGTTTTATACAAGACAAACCCCCACTCTGCTCTGCTCTTATCTCCTCCTGCCAACAGAGACAGTTTTATACAAGACAAACCCCCACTCTGCTCTGCTCTTATCTCCTCCTGCCAACAGAGACAGTTTTATACAAGACAAACCCCCACTCTGCTCTGCTCTTATCTCCTCCTGCCAACAGAGACTGTTTTATACAAGACAAACCCCCCACTCTGCTCTGCTCTTATCTCCTACTACTAACAGAGACTGTTTTATAAAAGACAACCCCCCACTCTGCTCTGCTCTTAGCTCCTCCTGCTAACAGAGACTGTTTTATACAAGACAAGACAAACCCCCACTCTGCTCTGCTCTTATCTCCTCCTGCCAACAGAGACTGTTTTATATCTCCTCTCCTCGATGAGAAGACACAAGAGCAGGACTGTGTCCAAGGCACAGTGAAAGGGAGACTTCTTACAGAGGCTGTTTTATACAAGTCAACCCCCACTCTGCTCTTATCTCCTCCTGCTAACAGAGGCTGTTTTATACAGGTCAAACCCCCACTCTGCTCTGCTCTTATCTCCTGCTGCTAACAGAGACTGTTTTATACAAGACAAACCCCCACTCTGCTCTGCTCTTATCTCCTCCTGCTAACAGAGACTGTTTTATACAAGACAAACCCCCCACTCTGCTCTGCTCTTATCTCCAACTGCTAACAGAGACTGTTTTATACAAGACAAACCCCCACTCTGCTCTGCTCTTATCTCCTCCTGCCAACAGAGACTGTTTTATACAAGTCAAACCCCACTCTTCTCTGCTCTTATCTCCTCCTGCTAACAGAGACTGTTTTATACAAGACAAACCCCCCCACTCTGCTCTGCTCTTATCTCCTACTACTAACAGAGACTGTTTTATAAAAGACAAACCCCCACTCTGCTCTTAGCTCCTCCTGCTAACAGAGACTGTTTTATACAAGACAAACCCTCACTCTGCTCTGCTCTTATCTCCAACTGCTAACAGAGGCTGTTTTATACAAGACAAACCCCCCACTCTGCTCTGCTCTTATCTCCAACTGCTAACAGAGACTGTTTTATACAAGACAAACCCCCACTCTGCTCTGCTCTTATCTCCTACTGCTAACAGACTGTTTTATACAAGACAAACCCTCACTCTGCTCTGCTCTTATCTCCTCCTGCCAACAGAGACAGTTTTATACAAGACAAACCCCCACTCTGCTCTTATCTCCTCCTGCTAACAGAGACTGTTTTATACAAGACAAACCCCCCACTCTGCTCTGCTCTTAGCTCCTCCTGCTAACAGAGACTGTTTATACAAGACAAACCCCCCACTCTGCTCTGCTCTTATCTCCTCCTGCTAACAGAGACTGTTTTATACAAGTCAAACCCCCACTCTGCTCTTAGCTCCTCCTGCTAACAGACTGTTTTATACAAGTCAAACCCCCATTCTGCTCTGCTCTTAGTTCCTCCTGCTAACAGAGACTGTTTTATACAAGACAAACCCCCACTCTGCTCTGCTCTTATCTCCTCCTGCCAACAGAGACTGTTTTATACAAGTCAAACCCCCACTCTTCTCTGCTCTTATCTCCTCCTGCTAACAGAGGCTGTTTTGTACAAGTCAAACCCCCACTCTTCTCTGCTCTTATCTCCTCCTGCTAACAGAGGCTGTTTTATACAAGTCAAACCCTCACTCTGCTCTGCTCTTATCTCCTCCTGCCAACAGAGACTGTTTTATACAAGACAAACCCCCCCACTCTGCTCTGCTCTTATCTCCTACTACTAACAGAGACTGTTTTATTCAAGACAAACCCCCACTCTGCTCTTAGCTCCTCCTGCTAACAGAGACAGTTTTATACAAGACAAACCCCCACTCTGCTCTGCTCTTATCTCCTCCTGCTAACAGAGACTGTTTTATACAAGACAAACCCCCCACTCTGCTCTGCTCTTATCTCCTACTACTAACAGAGACTGTTTTATACAAGACAAACCCCCACTCTGCTCTGCTCTTATCTCCTCCTGCCAACAGAGACTGTTTATACAAGACAAACCCCCCACTCAGCTCTGCTCTTAGCTCCTCCTGCTAACAGAGACTGTTTATACAAGACAAGACAAACCCCCACTCTGCTCTGCTCTTATCTCCTCCTGCCAACAGAGACTGTTTTATATCTCCTCTCCTTGATGAGAAGACACAAGAGCAGGACTGTGTCCAAGGCACAGTGAAAGGGAGACTTCTTACAGAGGCTGTTTTATACAAGTCAACCCCCCACTCTGCTCTTATCTCCTCCTGCTAACAGAGGCTGTTTTATACAGGTCAAACCCCCACTCTGCTCTGCTCTTATCTCCTGCTGCTAACAGAGACTGTTTTATACAAGACAAACCCCCACTCTGCTCTGCTCTTATCTCCTCCTGCCAACAGAGACTGTTTTATACAAGTCAAACCCCCACTCTGCTCTGCTCTTATCTCCTCCTGCCAACAGAGACTGTTTTATACAAGACAAACCCCCCACTCTGCTCTGCTCTTATCTCCAACTGCTAACAGAGACTGTTTTATACAAGACAAACCCCCACTCTGCTCTGCTCTTATCTCCTACTGCTAACAGACTGTTTTATACAAGACAAACCCTCACTCTGCTCTGCTCTTATCTCCTCCTGCCAACAGAGACAGTTTTATACAAGACAAACCCCCACTCTGCTCTTATCTCCTCCTGCTAACAGAGACTGTTTTATACAAGACAAACCCCCACTCTGCTCTGCTCTTATCTCCTCCTGCCAACAGAGACAGTTTTATACAAGACAAACCCCCACTCTGCTCTGCTCTTATCTCCTCCTGCCAACAGAGACAGTTTTATACAAGACAAACCCCCACTCTGCTCTGCTCTTATCTCCTCCTGCCAACAGAGACTGTTTTATACAAGACAAACCCCCCACTCTGCTCTGCTCTTATCTCCTACTACTAACAGAGACTGTTTTATACAAGACAAACCCCCACTCTGCTCTTATCTCCTCCTGCTAACAGAGGCTGTTTTATACAGGTCAAACCCCCACTCTGCTCTGCTCTTATCTCCTCCTGCCAACAGAGACTGTTTATACAAGACAAACCCCCCACTCAGCTCTGCTCTTAGCTCCTCCTGCTAACAGAGACTGTTTATACAAGACAACCCCCCACTCTGCTCTGCTCTTAGCTCCTCCTGCTAACAGAGACTGTTTTATACAAGACAAGACAAACCCCCACTCTGCTCTGCTCTTATCTCCTCCTGCCAACAGAGACTGTTTTATATCTCCTCTCCTCGATGAGAAGACACAAGAGCAGGACTGTGTCCAAGGCACAGTGAAAGGGAGACTTCTTACAGAGGCTGTTTTATACAAGTCAACCCCACACTCTGCTCTGCTCTTATCTCCTGCTGCTAACAGAGACTGTTTTATACAAGACAAACCCCCACTCTGCTCTTATCTCCTCCTGCTAACAGAGACTGTTTTATACAGGTCAAACCCCCACTCTGCCCTGCTCTTATCTCCTCCTGCTAACAGAGACTGTTTTATACAAGACAAACCCCCCACTCTGCTCTGCTCTTATCTCCTACTGCTAACAGAGACTGTTTTATACAAGACAAACCCCCACTCTGCTCTGCTCTTATCTCCTACTGCTAACAGACTGTTTTATACAAGACAAACCCCCCACTCTGCTCTGCTCTTAGCTCCTCCTGCTAACAGAGACTGTTTTATACAAGACAAACCCCCACTCTGCTCTTATCTCCTCCTGCTAACAGACTGTTTTATACAAGACAACCCCCCACTCTGCTCTGCTCTTAGCTCCTCCTGCTAACAGAGACTGTTTTATACAAGACAAACCCCCCACTCTGCTCTGCTCTTATCTCCTCCTGCCAACAGAGACAGTTTTATACAAGACAAACCCCCACTCTGCTCTTATCTCCTCCTGCTAACAGAGACTGTTTTATACAAGACAAACCCCCACTCTGCTCTTATCTCCTCCTGCTAACAGAGGCTGTTTTATACAAGACAAACCCCCACTCTGCTCTTATCTCCTCCTGCCAACAGAGACTGTTTTATACAAGACAAACCCCCACTCTGCTCTTATCTCCTCCTGCTAACAGAGACTGTTTTATACAAGACAAACCCCCACTCTGCTCTTATCTCCTCCTGCTAACAGAGACTGTTTTATACAAGACAAACCCCCACTCTGCTCTTATCTCCTCCTGCCAACAGAGACTGTTTTATACAAGACAAACCCCCACTCTGCTCTTATCTCCTCCTGCTAACAGAGGCTGTTTTATACAAGACAAACCCCCCACTCTCCTCTGCTCTTAACTCCTCCTGCTAACAGAGACTGTTTATACAAGACAAACCCCCCACTCTGCTCTGCTCTTAGCTCCTCCTGCTAACAGAGACTGTTTTATACAAGACAAACCCCCTGCTCTGCTCTTATCTCCTCCTGCTAACAGAGACTGTTTTATACAAGACAAACCCCCACTCTGCTCTTATCTCCTCCTGCCAACAGAGACTGTTTTATACAAGACAAACCCCCACTCTGCTCTTATCTCCTCCTGCTAACAGAGGCTGTTTTATACAAGACAAACCCCCCACTCTCCTCTGCTCTTAACTCCTCCTGCTAACAGAGACTGTTTATACAAGACAAACCCCCCACTCTGCTCTGCTCTTAGCTCCTCCTGCTAACAGAGACTGTTTATACAAGACAAACCCCCCACTCTGCTCTGCTCTTATCTCCTCCTGCTAACAGAGACTGTTTTATACAAGACAAACCCCCTGCTCTGCTCTTATCTCCTCCTGCTAACAGAGACTGTTTTATACAAGTCAAACCCCCACTCTGCTCTTAGCTCCTCCTGCTAACAGACTGTTTTATACAAGTCAAACCCCCATTCTGCTCTGCTCTTAGTTCCTCCTGCTAACAGAGACTGTTTTATACAAGACAAACCCCCACTCTGCTCTGATCTTTGCTCCGACTGCTAACAGAGACTGTATTTTGTGATGGCTGTCTGCCAAAAGGGAAGAGCATTGTAGGTGGACAGTGAGGACAGTGAGGATAGTAAGGGAGAAGTGATGGAGTTTTTCTTTGGGGATCGTTCAGTGTCTCGCCTCTGTGTCTCGTCTCTGTGTCTCGTCTCTGTGTCTCATCTCTGTGTCTCGCCTTTGTGTCTCGCCTCTGTGTCTCGTCTCTGTGTCTCGTCTCTGTGTCTCGTCTCTGTGTCTCGTCTCTGTGTCACGTCTCTGTGTCTCGTCTCTGTGTCTCGTCTCTGTGTCTCGTCCCTGTGTCTCGTCCCTGTGTCTCGTCTCTGTGTCTCGTCTCTGTGTCACGTCTCTGTGTCTCGTCTCTGTGTCTCGTCTCTGTGTCACGTCTCTCTGTCTCGTCTCTGTGTCTCGTCTCTGTGTCTCGTCTCCGTGTCTCGTCTCCGTGTCTCGTCTCCGTGTCTCGTCTCCGTGTCTCGTCTCCGTGTCTCGTCTCCGTGTCTCGTCTCTGTGTCTCGTCTCTGTGTCTCAGTGTGTATGTGTGATAAATTGACTCAGTGGGAAATAGCACAGGTCTTGACAACACATACCGTTGGAGTTAGAAACACAAGCATTTCACTACACCCGCAATAACATCTGCTAAACATGTGTATGTGACCAAAAGCATTTGATTGGTTTGGATTTGTTCATATGACCATTAAGATATGTCCAATTGTCTGCTTTGATAAGGTATTCTTATAAAACGGTCTCGTATTGTTGAATAACTTTTCTGGCTTCGACCTCCAAATTGTATCCTTTATCTTGGCCAGGTCGCAATTGTAAATGAGAACTTGTTCTCAACTTGCCTACCTGGTTAAATAAAGGTGAAATAAATAAAATAAAATATCAGGTTGTGAAGTGCCACCAATTAATATACAATAGAAAAAATGGTGTATTTACACAAAGAAAGTGGAGTCAGAAGACTTTTGCAGAGTTACGGAAGACAGGGATTTCTTTGTTGTGAGGGAAAACATTTCTACACTGAGTACTTCTCAAGAAGAAACTGAGGTTTTTCAGTTGTTTGTTCGGTTAAATACAGGTGAATTCCGTTTCAAGGCAACCTTCAAGGCAAGAGGAAAGCCTCTTTTAACAGAACCCCTGTGGACCAGGTGGATGGACTGGGGACCAGGTGGATGGACTGGGGACCAGGTGGATGGACTGGGACCAGGTGGATGGACTGGGGACCAGGTGGATGGACTGGGACCAGGTGGATGGACTGGGACCAGGTGGATGGACTGGGGACCAGGTGGATGGACTGGGGACAAGGTAGATGGACTGGGGACCAGGTGGATGGACTGGGACCAGGTGGATGGACTGTGGACCAGGTGGACCAGGTGGATGGACTGGGGACCAGGTGGATGGACTGGGGACCAGGTGGATGGACTGGGACCAGGTGGATGGACTGGGACCAGGTGGATGGACTGGGGACCAGGTTTATGGACTGGGGACCAGGTTTATGGACTGGGGACCAGGTGGATGGACTGTGGACCAGGTGGATGGACTGGGAACCAGGTGGATGGACTGGGGACCAGTTGGACCAGGTGGATGGACTGGGGACCAGTTGGATGAGGTGGATGGACTGGGGACCAGGTGGATGGACTGGGGACCAGGTGGATGGACTGGGACCAGGTGGATGGACTGGGACCAGGTGGATGGACTGGGGACCAGGTGGACCAGGTGGATGGACTGGGGACCAGGTGGATGGACTGGGGACCAGGTGGATGGACTGGGGACCAGGTGGATGGACTGGGGACCAGGTGGATGGACTGGGGACAAGGTTTATGGACTGGGGACCAGGTGGATGGACTGTGGACCAGGTGGATGGACTGGGAACCAGGTGGATGGACTGGGGACCAGGTGGATGGACTGGGGACCAGTTGGATGAGGTGGATGGACTGGGGACCAGGTGGATGGACTGGGGACCATGTGGATGGACTGGGACCAGGTGGATGGACTGGGGACCAGGTGGATGGACTGGGACCAGGTGGATGGACTGGGGACCAGGTGGATGGACTGGGGACCAGGTGGATGGACTGGGGACCAGGTGGATGGACTGGGGACCAGGTGGATGGACTGGGGACCAGGTGGATGGACTGGGGACCAGGTGGACCAGGTGGATGGACTGGGGACCAGGTGGATGGACTGGGGACCAGGTGGATGGACTGGGGACCAGGTGGATGGACTGGGGACCAGGTGGACCAGGTGTTGGACTGTGTACCAGGTGGATGGATTGGGGACCAGGGGGACCAGGTGGATGGACTGGGGACCAGGTGGATGGATTGGGGACCAGGTGGATGGACTGTGGACCAGGTGGATGGACTGTGGACCAGGTGGATGGACTGCGGATCAAAAGACACAATGAATATATCACCAAAAGACTAACAGCATTTTGAAGTAAATTAATTCAAAAGGTATGACAACAAGCTGTTGTGTTGTACCTCATGTCTAAATAGTTGAGGTAAAGCTGGGACTCAAACTCTCAAAGCATTATCTCAGAGTAAGGTCTGATCTAGGATCAGGTCCCCCCTGTCCATGAAATATTATCATTTTTTTAACTAAAAGGCAAAACTGATCCCTGATCAGCATTTTTATTCGGAGATGCTTTGTGAATACAGTCCAAGGAGGACTCCCTAAAGGCTAAAATTTCAATCTATGTTGTTTGTAATCACACACACATTTCATGACGGGCCGACCCCAGGTGGTGAAAGTAGGCCACGTCACCTCCGGTAGGCCTGGTCACCGGTGACGATGGGTCAGCCTACAGGAAGGAAGTCAGACACTTGGCTATGTGGTGCCAGGACAACAACCTCTCCCTCCACGTCACTCAGACCAAGGAGCTGATCGTAGACTAGAGGAAACGAGGGGGCGGAGCACCTCCCTGTCCACATGGAACAGGTCAAGACCTTCAAGTTCCTCGGTGTCCAAATCACAAAAGATTTAAAATGGTATAAACACGTGCGACAGAGCCTCTTCCCCCTCAGGAGGTTGAAAAAGGTTTGGCATAGGCCTTCAAATCCTCAAACCATTCTGCAGATTTACTACTTAACAGCATTTTGACTGGCTGCCTCACTGCCTGGATCGCATGGTGCTACAGAGGGTGGTGCGGACAGCTCCGTACATCACTGGGGCCGAGCTCCCTGCCATCCAGGATCTCTATATCAGACGGTGTCAGAGGAAGGCCCGTTAAAGACTCCAACCACCCAAGTGATAGACTATTCTCCCTGCTTCCTCGCGGCAAGTGGTACCCGTGCATCAAGTCTGGCATCAACAGGATCTTCGAACAGCTTCTATCCCCAAGCAATAACACTGATAAATAGCTACACAGACTATCTGCATTAACCTACACACTCATAGTGCCCTACACACTCACAGTGCCCTACACACTCATAGTGCCCTACACACTCATAGTGCCCTACATACTCACGGTGCCCTACACACTCACAGTGCCCTACATACTCACGGTGCCCTATACACTCACAGTGGCCTACACACTCATAGTGCCCTACACACTCATAGTGCCCTACACACTCATAGTGCCCTACACACTCACAGTGCCCTACATACTCACGGTGCCCTACACACTCATAGTGCCCTACACACTCATAGTGCCCTACACACTCATAGTGCCCTACACACTCACGGTGCCCTACACACTCATAGTGCCCTACATACTCACGGTGCCCTACATACTCACGGTGCCCTACACACTCACGGTGCCCTACATACTCACGGTGCCCTACACACTCACAGTGCCCCACATACTCACAGTGCCCTACATACTCACGGTGCCCTACATACTCACGGTGCCCTACATACTCACGGTGCCCTACACACTCACAGTGCCCTACATACTCACGGTGCCCTACACACTCACGGTGCCCCACATACTCACAGTGCCCTACATACTCACAGTGCCCTACACACTCACAGTGCCCTACACACTCACAGTGCCCTACATACTCACAGTGCCCTACACACTCACAGTGCCCTACACACTCACAGTGCCCTACATACTCACAGTGCCCTACACACTCACGGTGCCCTACACACTCACAGTGCCCTACACACTCACAGTGCCCTACACACTCACAGTGCCCTACACACTCACAGTGCCCTACACACTCACGGTGCCCTACATACTCACAGTGCCCTACATACTCACGGTGCCCTACACGCTCATGGTGCCCTACATACTCACGGTGCCCTACATACTCACAGTGCCCTACATACTCACAGTGCCCTACATACTCACGGTGCCCTACACACTCACAGTGCCCTACATACTCACAGTGCCCTACATACTCACGGTGCCCTACACACTCACAGTGCCCTACATACTCACGGTGCCCTACACGCTCATAGTGCCCTACATACTCACGGTGCCCTACACACTCACAGTGCCCTACACACTCATAGTGCCCTACATACTCACGGTGCCCTACATACTCACAGTGCCCTACATACTCACGGTGCCCTACATACTCACAGTGCCCTACACACTCCCACTGACCCTGTATATAGTATGGTATTAACTGACCCTGTATATAGTATGGTATTAACTGACCCTGTATATAGTATAGTATTGAACTGACCCTGTATATAGTATGGTATTAACTGACCCTGTATATAGTATAGTATTGAACTGACCCTGTATATAGTATGGTATTAACTGACCCTGTATATAGTATGGTATTAACTGACCCTGTATATAGTATGGTATTAACTGACCCTGTATATAGTATGGTATTAACTGACCCTGTATATAGTATGGTATTAACTGACCCTGTATATAGTATGGTATTAACTGACCCTGTATATAGTATGGTACTAACTGACCCTGTATATAATATAGTATTGAACTGACCCTGTATATAGTATGGTATTAACTGACCCTGTATATAGTATGGTATTAACTGACCCTGTATATAGTATGGTATTAACTGACCCTGTATATAGTATGGTATTAACTGACCCTGTATATAGTATGGTATTAACTGACCCTGTATATAGTATGGTACTAACTGACCCTGTATATAGTATAGTATTGAACTGACCCTGTATATAGTATGGTATTAACTGACCCTGTATATAGTATGGTATTAACTGACCCTGTATATAGTATGGTATTAACTGACCCTGTATATGGTATGGTATTAACTGACCCTGTATATAGTATGGTATTAACTGACCCTGTATATAGTATGGTACTAACTGACCCTGTATATAGTATAGTATTGAACTGACCCTGTATATAGTATGGTATTAACTGACCCTGTATATAGTATGGTATTAACTGACCCTGTATATAGTATGGTATTAACTGACCCTGTATATAGTATGGTACTAACTGACCCTGTATATAGTATGGTATTAACTGACCCTGTATATAGTATGGTATTAACTGACCCTGTATATAGTATGGTACTAACTGACCCTGTATATAGTATGGTATTAACTGACCCTGTATATAGTATGGTATTAACTGACCCTGTATATAGTATGGTATTAACTGACCCTGTATATAGTATGGTATTAACTGACCCTGTATATAGTATGGTATTAACTGACCCTGTATATAGTATGGTATTAACTGACCCTGTATATAGTATGGTATTAACTGACCCTGTATATAGTATGGTATTAACTGACCCTGTATATAGTATGGTACTAACTGACCCTGTATATAGTATGGTATTAACTGACCCTGTATATAGTATGGTATTAACTGACCCTGTATATAGTATGGTATTAACTGACCCTGTATATAGTATGGTATTAACTGACCCTGTATATAGTATGGTATTAACTGACCCTGTATATAGTATGGTATTAACTGACCCTGTATATAGTATGGTATTAACTGACCCTGTATATAGTATGGTACTAACTGACCCTGTATATAGTATGGTATTAACTGACCCTGTATATAGTATGGTATTAACTGACCCTGTATATAGTATGGTATTAACTGACCCTGTATATAGTATGGTATTAACTGACCCTGTATATAGTATGGTATTAACTGACCCTGTATATAGTATGGTATTAACTGACCCTGTATATAGTATGGTATTAACTGACCCTGTATATAGTATGGTATTAACTGACCCTGTATATAGTATGGTATTAACTGACCCTGTATATAGTATGGTATTAACTGACCCTGTATATAGTATGGTACTAACTGACCCTGTATATAGTATGGTATTAACTGACCCTGTATATAGTATGGTATTAACTGACCCTGTATATAGTATACTTACTTACTTATTGTGTTCTTCATATTTCTTCTTATTTCTCATGTGTTTTTTCTAATATTATGTTGTTATTGATTATTACATTGTTGGGTTTTGAGTTTGCAAGAAAGGCATTTCACTGTTCTTGTGCATGTGACATTAAAACGTGAAACGGAAACGTAAATCAGTTGAGTCGCTAAGTGCAACATCAGCAGCAGCAGTAAATCTGCAGGGATCATGTTGCGGTTGCTCTGGTTGACAATCCAGTGATAGGAGGAACACATAATGCTTCCTTTCAGTCACGGCGCCTTGAACACATCTAAAATACCAACACCCTGTTTAGGAAACCATCACATCACTGTGCCTTATAGCCTCTCTAATCTCAGTGGTCAGACACATAGGCAAGATAAATGGCTGAAAACAGTGAGCGGCTGTGGTTGTGTTCGCGTTTACCTGCTGGGGGGCGACAAACAGTGGCTGTTTGAACGGTTTAACATAAAGTGACGTGATATATTGATGAGAGGTGGAAGGACCGCCACCTACTGCTTTTAACGGTCTCTGGTTTACTAAGAGGTTCCAACAGCGAGAGAGAATGTTCCCTATATAGTGCACTACTTTAGACCAGAGCCCTATTCCCTATATAGTGCACTACTTTAGACCAGAGCCCTATTCCCTATATAGTGCACTACTTTAGACCAGAACCGTATTCCCTATGTAGTGCACTACTTTAGACCAGAGCCCTATTCCCTATGTAGTACACTACTTTAGACCAGAGCCCTATTCCCGAGATAGTGCACTACTTTAGACCAGAACCCTGATCCCTATGTAGTACACTACTTTAGACCAGAACCCTGTTCCCTATGTAGTACACTACTTTAGACCAGAACCCTATTCCCTATGTAGTACACTACTTTAGACCAGAGCCCTATTCCCTATATAGTACACTACTATAGACCAGAGCCCTATTCCCTATATAGTACACTACTTTAGACCAGAGCCCTATTCCCTATATAGTGCACTACTTTAGACCAGAGCCCTATTCCCTATATAGTGCACTACTTTAGACCAGAACCGTATTCCCTATGTAGTGCACTACTTTAGACCAGAGCCCTATTCCCTATGTAGTGCACTACTTTAGACCAAAACCCTGATCCCTATGTAGTACACTACTTTAGACCAGAACCCTGTTCCCTATGTAGTACACTACTTTAGACCAGAACCCTATTCCCTATGTAGTACACTACTTTAGACCAGAGCCCTATTCCCTATGTAGTGCACTACTTTAGACCAGAGCCCTATTCCATATATTGTGCACTACTTTTGAACAGAGCCCTATTCCCTATATAGTGCACTACTTTAGACCAGAGCCTCCCCAGGACGTAGCTGAAGATGTCTTTGAGTTCACAACAGGTCTCAGGACGACAGATGTTTCAAGATGAGTTAAGAGCAGACTCCTGGCTGCAGTGAGTTGACTGGAGGTCATGGTGAATGAGTCCTGCTACAGTTTAATTAAAAATAGTCTCTTTAAAGAGACTCCTCTCTCTCCCTGGAAGGGGTTTAAAGAGACTCCTCTCTCTCTCTGGAAGGGGTTTAAAGAGACTCCTCTCTCTCTCTGGAATGGGTTTAAAGAGACTCCTCTCTCTCTCTGGAAGGGGTTTAAAGAGACTCCTCTCTCTCTGGAAGGGGTTTAAAGAGACTCCTCTCTCTCTGGAAGGGGTTTAAAGAGACTTCTCTCTCTCTCTGGAAGGGGTTTAAAGAGACTCCTCTCTCTCCCTGGAAGGGGTTTAAAGAGACTCCTCTCTCTCTCTGGAAGGGGTTTAAAGAGACTCCTCTCTCTCTGGAAGGGGTTTAAAGAGACTCCTCTCTCTCTGGAAGGGGTTTAAAGAGACTCCTCTCTCTCTGGAAGGGGTTTAAAGAGACTCCTCTCTCTCTGGAAGGGGTTGAAAGAGACTCCTCTCTCTCTGGAAGGGGTTTAAGGAGACTCCTCTCTCTCTCTGGAAGGGGTTTAAAGAGACTCCTCTCTCCCTGGAAGGGGTTTAAAGAGACCCATCTTTCTCTCTCTTTGGAAGGTGTTTAGAGACTCCTCTCTCTCTCTCCCTGGAAGGGGTTTAAAGAGACTCCTCTCTCTCCCTGGAAGGGGTTTAAAGAGACCCCTCTTTCTCTCTCTCTGGAAGGTGTTTAAAGAGACTCGTCTCTCTCTCTGGAAGGTGTTTAAAGAGACTCCTCTCTCTCTCTGGAAGGGGTTTAAAGAGACTCCTCTCTCTCTCTGGAAGGGGTTTAAAGAGACTCCCCACTCTTTGGAAGGTGTTTAATATTTTTTTTACTTTTCATTTAACCTTTATTTAACTAGGCAAGTCAGTTAAGAACAAATTCTTATTTACAATGACGGCGTACCTCAGCCAAACCCTAACCCGGACGAGGCTGGGACAATTGCGCACCGCCCTATGGGACTCCCAATCACGGCCAGTTGTGATACAGCCTAGAATCAAACCAGAATCTGTAGTGATGCCTGTAGCACTGATATGTAGTGCCTTAGACCGCTGTGCCCCTCGGGGGCCCTTTAAAGAGAGACTCCTCTCTCTCTCTCTCTCTGGAAGGGGTTTAAAGAGAATCCTCTCTCTCGGGTGTGGGGGGGGATTTAAAATGACTCCTCTGTCTCTGAAAGTGGCAGTGGCAACCTGACCTAAATAGCAACCTATTCCCTATACAGTGCACCAGGGCCCATGGTGCTCTGGTCAAAAGTAGTGCACTAGACAGGGAATAGGGTTCCATTTGTAATTCAGATAGTGTGTTCTTGGAAGTGAGAGCCAACCGCCAACCCAACCCAGCCACAGCTCAGCCTGAGATACAACACCTGTGCCTGCCTAAACCCCACCCACCTCCACCACCCTTTATCGGCATAATGGAATTGGGAGGGGGTTGATCTGAAAGCCTTGGCTTTGTGTGAAAGCTTTGAACTTGCATTGATCTGCAGGAGGAATTCACTTTGGTGTTTACACCAAACACAGCCTTCTCCTGGGCCCAGACCTAAGCTCATCCCCAGGGGTGGATGGGGTGGATGGGGGGGGAGATGGGGGGGGGGGGATTTGAGCAAACATTGACCTGATACAGTTGATGAAGTAGTGGCATGTATGTGTAGAAGTAGTGTTCACACAACCAATAACTAGCAGGATACAACAAGTATAGTTGTGACAGAATGATGTATACCAGTTGAATGTTCTCTCGGTTTCATTGTGCAACAAATGGACCTGAAGGTGTTGGACAGCTTTTCATAGCATTCGGTGTTTGCTCTCTTTCTCAGGAACTATCCCATCATGACTTTGTTGTCTTTTTGACATTATTATTGTCACTTTATGTTTTAATTAATGTTGTGCTTGAATTACAGAACCAGTCAAAAGTTTGGACACACCTACTCATTTAAGGGTTTTACTTTATTTTTACTATTTTCTACATTGAAGAATAAGACATCAAAACTATGAATTTACATTTACATTTAAGTCATTTAGCAGACGCTCTTATCCAGAGCGACTTACAAATTTACACATATGGAATCATGTAGTAACCAAAAAAGTGTTCAACAAATGAAAATATATCTTATATTTGAGATTCTTCAGAGTAGCCAGAAGTGCTATTAGCAAAGACAGGCAAATCCAGCTCAGTAAGTTATACAAGCAAGTAGAATGTCATTTTTGGTGTGTTTAATAATTACAAGTGAAACTGAATGAGAGAATTTGTGCAAATTTACAAAGTTGCGATGCATGCTTTTCTGAAGAACTTCACGTGTACACATTTAGGATCTGAATTTAATCACTCTTTTGTTTGCTGAGAATTTTCATGTACAGCTGGAAATGCAAACTTGTTGTCTATTCAAGGTTTAAAAAGGCGTCTAAAGTTTGTAATTTCCACTTTTAATTGTCAGACTTTGAGGTCCGTTAATTATAATCCACATAATGTTTCACATTCCCTCTTTGCTGCAGGATTTATTTTACTGCTGTAGCAAACTGGCTGAAGATAAGAACTCTAGTAGGAAGAACGAGGAAAATGGCAGCTGTACAGATAACTCATCAAGAGCTCTTTGACTTCTGGCAGAACACTATCATAAGATATATGTTGGCAAACAGAAGTGATTTGCATATAAGTGTAATTTCATGACCTCTGCACGTCAGAGACTTGCAAAAGTACTCATCCCCTTTGGTGTTTTTCATATATATTGTTGCATTACAACCTGTAATTTAAATCTATTTTTATTTGGATTTCATGTAATGGACACACACAAAATGGTCCAAATTGGTGAAGTAAAATGAAATAGACTGAAAGGTGATGTGTGCATATGTATTCACCCCCTTTGCTATGAAGCCCCTAAATAAGATCTGGAAGAATCAATTGCCTTCACAAATCACATAATTAGTTAAATAAAGTCCACCTGTGTGCAATCTAAGTGCCACATGATCTCAGTATATATACACCTGTTCTGAAAGGCCCCAGAATCTGCAACATCACTAAGCAAGAGGCACCACCAAGCAAGCGGCACCATGAAGACCAAGGAGCTCTCCAAACAGGTCAGGGACAAAGTTGTGGAGAACTACAGATCAGGGTTGGGTTATAAAAAATATCTGAAACTTTGAACATCCCACGGAGCACCATTAAATCTGTTATTAAAAAACTGAAAGAATATGGCACCACAACAAACCTGTCAAGAGATGGCCACCCACCAAAACCCTCCAGGCAAGGAGGGCATTAATCAGAGAGACAACAAAGAGACCAAAGATAACCCTGAAGGAGCTGCAAAGCTCCACAGCGGAGATTGGAGGAGCTGTCCATAGGACCACTTTAAGCTGTACACTCCACAGAGCTGGGCTTTACGGAAGAGTGGCAAGAAAAAAGCCATTGATTAAAGAAAAAAAAATAAGCAAACACGTTTGGTGTTCACCAAAAGACATGTGGGAGACTCCCCAAACATATGGAAGAAGGTACTCTGGTCAGATGAGACCGGAATTGAGCTTTTTGGCTGGAAAACACTATATCTGGTGCAAACACAACACCTCTCATCACCCCAAGAACACCATACCCACAGTGAAGCATGGTGGTGGCAGCATCATGCTGTGGGGATGTTTTTCATCGGCAGGGACTGGGAAACTGGTCAGAATTGAAGGAATGATGGATAGCGCTAAATACAAGGACATTCTTGAGGGAAACCTGTTTCAGTCTTCCATTGATTGGAGACTGGGACGGAGGTTCACCTTCCAGCAGGACAATGACCCTAAGCATACTGCTGAAGCAACACTTGAGTGGTTTAAAGGGAAACATTTAAATGTCTTGGAATGGCCTAGTCAAAGCCCAGACCTCAATCCATTGGTTCCTTCCCTATATATGTCACTCCCATTGGTTCCTTCCATATATATGTCACTCCCATTGGTTCCTTTCCCTATATATGTCACTCCCATTGGTTCCTTCCCCTATATATGTCACTCCCTTTGGTTCCTTTCCCTATATATGTCACTCCCTTTGGTTCCTTTCCCTATATATGTCACTCCCATTGGTTCCTTCCCTATATATGTCACTCCCATTGGTTCCTTTCCCTATATATGTAACTCCCATTGGTTCCTTCCCTATATATGTCACTCCCATTGGTTCCTTCCCCTATACATGTCACTCCCATTGGTTCCTTTCCCTATATATGTCACTCCCTTGTACAGTGGGGAGAACAAGTATTTGACACACTGCCGATTTTGCAGGTTTTCCTACTTACAAAGCATGTAGAGGTCTGTAGTTTATATCAGAGGTACACTTCAACTGTGAGAGATGGAATCTAAAACAAAAATCCAGAAAATCACATTGTATGATTTGTAAGTAATTAATTTGCATGTTATTGCATGACATAAGTATTTGATACATCAGAAAAGCAGAACTTAATATTTGGTACCGAATCCTTTGTTTGCAATTACAGAGATCATACGTTTCCTGTAGTTCTTGACCAGGTTTGCACACACTGCAGCAGGGATTTTGGCCCACTCTTCCATACAGATCTTCTACAGATCCTTCAGGTTTCGGGGCTGTCGCTGGGCAATACGGACTTTCAGCTCCCTCCAAAGATTTTCTGTTGGGTTCAGGTCTGGAGACTGGCTAGGCCACTCCAGGACCTTGAGATGCTTCTTACGGAGCCACTCCTTAGTTGCCCTGGCTGTGTGTTTCGGGTCGTTGTCATGCTGGAAGACCCAGCCACGACCCATCTTCAATGCTCTTACTGAGGGAAGGAGGTTGTTGGCCAAGATCTCGCGATACATGGCCCCATCCATCCTCCCCTCAATACGGTGCAGTCGTCCTGTCCCCTTTGCAGAAAAGTATCCCTAAAAAATTAAGCTTCCACCTCCATGCTTCACGGTTGGGATGGTGTTCTTGGTGTTGTACTCATCCTTCTTCTCCCTCCAAACACGGCGAGTGGAGTTTTTTCTATTTTTGTCTCATCAGACCACGTGACCTTCTCCCATTCCTCCTCTGGATCATCCAGATGGTCATTGGCAAACTTCAGACGGGCCTGGATATGCGCTGGCTTGAGCAGGGGGACCTTGCGTGCACTGCGGGATTTTAATCCATGACGGCGTAGTGTGTTACTAATGGTCCCAGCTCTCTTCAGGTCATTGACCAGGTCCTGCCGTGTAGTTCTGTGCTGATCCCTCACCTTCCTCATGATCATTGATGCCCAACGAGGTGAGATCTTGCATGGAGCCCCAGACCGAGGGTGATTGACCGTCACATCTTGAACTTCTTCCATTTTCTAATAATTGCGCCAACAGTTGTTTCCTTCTCACCAAGCTGCTTGCCTATTGTCCTGTAGCCCATCCCAGCCTTGTGCAGGTCTACAATTTTATCCCTGATGTCCTTACACCCTCTCGGGTCTTGGCCATTGTGGAGAGGTTGGAGTCTGTTTGATTGAGTGTGTGGACAGGTGTCTTTTATACAGGTAACGAGTTCAAACAGGTGCAGTTAATGAGTGGAGAACAGGAGGGCTTCTTAAAGCAAAACTAACAGGTCTGTGAAAGCCGGAATTCTTACTGGTTGGTAGGTTATCAAATACTTATGTCATGCAATAAAATGCAAATTAATTACTTAAAAATCATACAATGTGATATTCTGGATTATTGTTTTAGATTCCGTCTCTCACAGTACCTATGAAAAAAATTACAGACCTCTACATGCTTTGTAAATAGGGAAACCTGCAAAATCGGAAGTGTATCAAATACTTGTTCTCCCCACTGTATATGTCTCTCCCATTGGTTCCTTCTCTATATATGTCCTTCCCATTGGTTCCTTCCCTATATATGTCCCTCCCATTGGTTCCTTCCCTATATATGTCTCTCCCATTGGTTCCTTCTCTATATATGTCCTTCCCATTGGTTCCTTCCCTATACATGTCACTCCCATTGGTTCCTTCCCTATATATGTCCCTCCTATTGGTTCCTTCTCTATAAGTTCACAAAGTTTTCTCTGGTCAAAGATAGTAGGAGTTCTCACTGCGGCAGGGTTCACTAAGTTTTCTCTGGTCTAAGATAGTAGGAGTTCTCACTGCGGCAGGGTTCACTAAGTTTTCTCTGGTCTAAGATAGTAGGAGTTCTCACTGCGGCAGGGTTCACTAAGTTTTCCTTGGTCAAAGATAGTAGGAGTTCTCACTGCAGCAGGGTTCACTAAGTTTTCCCTGGTCAAAGATAGTAGGAGTTCTCACTGCGGCAGGGTTCACTAAGTTTTCTCTGGTCAAAGATAGTAGGAGTTCTCACTGCGGCAGGGTTCACTAAGTTTTCCCTGGTCAAAGATAGTAGGAGTTCTCACTGCGGCAGGGTTCACTAAGTTTTCCCTGGTCAAAGATAGTAGGAGGGCGGAGAGGTTAAAAAGTTCTCTCATGTTTAGCTGAAACACTAACCACACAACATATATCATTATAAGACCCGTAGAGTAGCATCCCCCGCAGCCCCCGCAAGGCAGGTGCCCCCATCCAAGATATCATATGAACGCATCGTAAGCCATGAAAAAAACTGAATTACAGGAAATTGGGATGCAGCAACAGTGGGAAGCACCTCGATATTGCACTGGTCATTCACACCGGCTTGTCGTTACGTTAGCTAACTGGCATGTCACGGTGATATTCAGACAGTGACCAATACCACAAGTTATTTCTTCCTCGCCCATCGAAGTAAACATCACTTTCTTTTACAAGTTTTAACAAGCGCCATGCTGCTGTTGTAGACTGAGCTAGCTACTTGGGAAGGGCTCACTAGGCTGCTCACTGAACTAGCCAGCTGGGAAGGGCTCATCAGGATGGCTGACTGAACTAGCCAGCTGGGAAGGGCTCATCAGGAGGGCTGACTGAACTAGCCAGCTGGGAAGGGCTCGTCAGGAGGGCTGACTGAACTAGCCAGCTGGGAAGGGCTCATCAGGATGGCTGACTGAACTAGCCAGCTGGGAAGGGCTCATCAGGATGGCTGACTGAACTAGCCAGCTGGGAAGGGCTCATCAGGAGGGCTGACTGAACTAGCTAGCTAGCTGGGAAGGGCTCGTCAGGAGGGCTGACTGAACTAGCTAGCTGGAAAGTGCTCGTCAGGAGGGCTGACTGAACTAGCTAGCTGGAAAGGGCTCATCAGGATGGGAAGGCAAGGCAGAGAAGCAGACAATCAGGGAGACAGGGAAACAGACAAGCAGGGAGGCAGACAAGCAGGGAGACAGGGAAGCAGACAAGCAGGGAGGCAGGGAAGCAGACAAGCAGGGAGACAGGGAAGCAGACAAGCAGGGACACTGTGAGGCAGACAAGCTGGGAGGCAGACAAGCTGGGAGGCAGACAAGCTGGGAGGCAGACAAGCAGGGAGACAGGGAGGCAGACAAGCAGGGAGGCAGACAAGCAGGGAGGCAGGGAGAGGCAGGCAGGCAGGCAGGGAGAGGCAGGCAGACAGGCAGGGAGGCAGGGAGAGGCAGGCAGGCAGGCAGGGAGAGGCAGGCAGACAGGCAGGGAGGCAGGGAGAGGCAGGCAGGGAGGCAGGGAGAGGCAGACAGGCAGGCAGGGAGAGACAGACAGGCAAGGAGGCAGGGAGAGGCAGACAAGCAGGTGGGAGACAGGCAGGGAGGCGGGGATGGGGGCGAGCACGGAGGGAGGCGTACAGGGAGGGAGGGACAGAGACAAACAGGGAGGGAGGCAGGCAGGGGAGGCAGGCACTCTAAAAGTGGGAACCACATTCCAAATAAAGAAGATCACTTTATGAAAGAGTTCTTTCTCTCTACCTTCTCCCTCTTCTCCACCCCCTGCCCCACCCACCCCCACCCCCCTCTCTCTCTCTCTCTCTCTCTCTCTCTCTCTTTCTCTTTCTCTTTCTCTTTCTCTCTGTCTCTCTCTTTCTCTCTCTCTCTCTCTCTTTCTCTCTGTCTCTCTCTCTCGCTCTCTCTTTCTCTCTCTCTCTCTCTCTTTCTCTCTCTCTCTCTCGCTCTGTCTTCCTCTCTCTCTCTCTCTCTCTGTCTGTCTCTCTCTCTCTGTCTCTCTCTCTTTCTCTCTTTTTCTCTGTCTCTCTTTCTCTCTGTCTCTCTGTCTCTCTGTCTCTCTCTCTCTTTCTCTCTGTCTCTCTCTCTGTCTCTTTCTCTCTCTCTCTCGCTCTCTCTCTCTCCCTCTCTCTCTCTCTCTCTCTCTCTCTCTCTCTCTCTCTCTCTCTCTCTCTGTCTGTCTCTCTCTCTCTGTC
This sequence comes from Oncorhynchus masou masou, assembly GCF_036934945.1. NCBI lineage: Eukaryota > Metazoa > Chordata > Actinopteri > Salmoniformes > Salmonidae > Oncorhynchus > Oncorhynchus masou. Next base: position 8,272,761 of record NC_088236.1, on the reverse strand, counting down.
TCTCTCTGTCTCTCTCTCTCTCTCTCTGTCTCTCTCTCTCTCTCTCTCTCTCTCTCTCTCTCTCGCTCTGGAAAAGGTTCCAACTGGCTCTTTGATTGTGCAGTATTCAAGGCTGTTCTGCTAATTTGAAATCACTATTTAATCAGAGACAAAACATCAGAGGAGTCTGAGCCCAGTGGAAAGGATTGGAAGGTGAGGTGTTCATAGGAGAAGGCAAATCACATCCATTCAAGTGACCTCAAACTCCTTTTAGATCTACGGCATAGTCATGTGATGAATACTTTAAGAGTAATCATTTGGCGTGCTATTGTTGTGATAGAGGAAAGACAGATCAAGACTATATGAAGACTGTTTTCAGAATAAAGTGTTTATGTACGTGTTTGCTTTACCAGTGCCGAGGGAAAAGAGAAAGGTGCCCTCCGCCTTCCTTCCCTGCACACTTTTCCCTTCTCAGTAGTAACTTACTATTTCTCTCGGGTGGCTATAATGTCCTGTAGGTGCCAGGAAAATGAATGGTTATCTAAAGGGATAATGATTTCCCAAACCCTGAGAAAGAGAATTATACAGATTGATCTCTGACTCTCACATGGGAAGAAATGGAGAGCAAGGCTCAGGATACCATGACCTGAATTCTGTTCAGAATCTGTCTTCAGGGAAAGAGGAGTTTGAGAGTGATTGTAGAGAATGGATTTGAGAGGGAGATTAGGACCGGAATGACGATAATGCATTTAAAGATGAAGATCTTAAACTGTTGTATAAATTCAACAAGTAGTTTTGAAAGTAGTGCTCGCAAGTCAAAAGTGGCCCCCTTTTTTGTACTACATCATCAAATGGTGTACTACCTCATCCAGTTGTGTACTACCTCATCCAGTTGTGTACTACCTCATCCAGTTGTGTACTACCTCATCCAGTTGTGTACTACCTCATCCAGTTGTGTACTACCTCATCCAGTCGTGTACTACCTCATCCAGTCATGTTCTACCTCATCCAGTTGTGTACTACCTCATCCAGTTGTGTACTACCTCATCCAGTTGTGTACTACCTCATCCATTTCGTGTGATATGTTAAGAAAGGTCGCCATAGGCAGACCTGGCTCTCAAGAGAAGACAGGCTATGAGGTGGAAACTGAGCTGCAGTACCTAACCTCCTGCCAAATGTATAAACATATTAAAGACACATATTTCCCTCAGATTACACAGAACCACAAAGAATTAGAAAACAAATCCAATGTTGATCAACTCCCATATCTCCTGGGTGAAATACCACAGTGTGACATCACAGCAGCAAGATGTGACCTGTTACCACAAGAAAAGGTCAACCAGTGAAGAACAAACACCATTGTAAATACAACCCATAATTATGTTTATTTATTTTCCCTTTTGTACTTTAAGTATTTGCTCATAATATGACATTTGAAATTTCTTTATTATTTTGGAACTTCTGTCAGTGTAATGTTTACTGTTAATTTTTACTGTTTATTTCACTTTTGTTTATTATCTATTTCACTTGATTTGGCAATGTTAACATATCTTTCCTATGCCAATAAAGCCCCTTGAATTGAGTTGAATTGAGAGAGAGAGAGAGAGGGGGGAAGAGATAGAGAGAGAGGAAGAGATGGGAGAGAGAGAGGAAGAGATGGGAGAGAGAGAGGAAGAGATGGGAGAGAGAGAGGAAGAGATGGGAGGGAGAGTGAAAGGGAGGGAGCGAGAGAGAGAGAGAGAGAGAGAGAGAGAGAGAGAGAGAGACCTGAAGAGACGATCGGTCAACACCGATTGGACTGCCTGTCTCACTCCCTCTCCAGGGGTAATATTTCTCTGTTTTAACAAGCTGTAGGGAGAACTCGGCCCCACTAGGTAATATGTGCCGTCCTCCTTTACACACAACACAGTTATATAGTTACATAGTTACGTTTTCACTCAGCTAAGATTATATATTTGTTTATCGTCAAAACAGCACATCGGATGTTTCAGAGACAGGGGATCTGCAATAAAGGGTATTGTGTCAAATATACTCAACTTCAAAGTGATTTATAAACTGCTTTGACACTGTACACAGTGTATAACCAATCGGTCAGATCTCATCTCATGCACATTCACCACTGCTGTGAGCCATCCATGCTATGTGCTGGCATCTACCAATCAATGATAGGAATGTTTTCCACTCGCATTGTCATACTCACATACGGGGGTGCGTGTGTGTGTGTATGCGTGTGTGTATGTGTGTGTGTATATGAGTGTGTGCGTGCGTGCGTGCGTGTGTGTGTGTATGCGGTGCGTGTGTGTGTGTGTGCGAGAGGGCGGAAAGAGAGAGTGATTGATTGAACGTTGTGTGTGTTTACAGTATGCTGTATCTTCAGCTTGGCCATATCAAATGTCCAGAGACTCTATATTTGACCCTAATATTCAGTTACAGCAGTTAAAAGAGCCGGAACATTTTGCGCATGGCGCCGCTAGAGCTGTTTTCAGATGATTGGAATGACTGGAGACAGAGAGGAGAGCTGGGTTAACTGTAGGCTGGGTTAACTATAGACTGGGTTAACTATAGGCTGGGTTATCTATAGACTGGGTTAACTATAGACTGGGTTAGCTATAGACTGGGTTAACTCTATACTGGGTTAACTCTAGACTGGGTTAACTGTAGACTGGGTTAACTATAGGCTGGGTTAACTATAGACTGGGTTAACTATAGACTGGGTTAACTCTAGACTGGGTTAACTCTATACTGGGTTAACTATAGACTGGGTTAACTATAGACTGGGTTAACTGTAGACTGGGTTCACTATAGACTGGGTTAACTCTAGACTGGGTTAACTCTAGACTGGGTTAGCTCTAAACTGGGTTAACTCTAGACTGGGTTAACTCTAGACTGCTGAAGGCAGAGAGGAGAGCTATAACTAAGTTTACTTAATATGGACACACCAGCACCTGCTGATCTAGGATCAGGTCCCCTCTCTTATTTATGCTGATCTATAAGGCAGAACTGATCCTAGATCATCACTCCTACACTGAGACACTTTATTAATATCCAGGGGCTGAACTACCATCAGATTGTGCAATATAGAAAATCTATGGAGTCCGTATTTCCATGTAGCCCTCATCATGTTAATCGTAAAGAGCAGATCTGATCCTAGATCAGCATTCCTTGTGCATATGACCCTGATCTTATTTTAATATGACCAATATATCCCGGCTAAGGACTGTTCATATGCACAATGTAACGTGCCTGGGTACAGCCCTTAGCCGGGATATATTGGCCATATACCACAAACCCCCAAGGTGCCTTATTGCTGTTATAAACTGGTTACCAACGTAAATAGAGCAGTAAAAATACACGTTTTGTCAAACCCATTGGTATACGGTCTGATATACCGCGGCTGTCAGCCAATCAGCATTCAGCGCTGGAACCACCCAGTTTATAATCCAATATAGATGTGTTTTTGTCTTCATTATTGGATGACTGGGCTGTCTGTCTGCTATGCTCATCTGACAGCCGCATTCGTTTCAATTGCTCTTTTAGTGGTATCGATTGGCGGAGGCTGACATTTTTTGAAAAGTTGATTGTCCAAAACAGACTAAGCAGCCGTTAGAATCGATGCAGAAAGGGTCCCTGACTAGAGGAGCTCTACATGTCAGTCCTCGACAACGGAACAGCCCAGCATTCTCAATATGATAAAGATTCATCTGTAGAACAGTGGGTGTCAAACTCATTCCATGGAGGGCCTTGTGTCTGCGGGTTTTCCTTTCAATTAAGACACAGGCAACCAGCTGAGGGGAGTTCCTTACTAATTAGTGACCTTATTTCATCAAGAGATGAGAGAAAACCCGCAGACACTCAGACCTCCGTGGAATAACTTTCACACGTGTTGTAGAAGAATGTAGAAGAATGTAGAATAATGTTGTAGAATATAGTAGAATGTAATATAATGAAGAACAATGTAGTAGAATGTAGTCGAATGTAGAATAATGTTGTAGAATATAGTAGAATGTAATATAATGAAGAACAATGTATGTAGAAGAATGTAGTAGAATGTAAAAAATAATGGACAGTAACCAGGAAGTTATCCTGCCTTACATCTCTTCTGGACAGTAACCAGGAAGTTATCCTGCCTTACATCTCTTCTGGACAGTAACCAGGATGTTATCCTGGTCTAATTCTCTTCTGGACAGTAACCAGGGTATTATGCTGGTCTAAATCTCTTCTGGACAGTAACCAGGATGTTATCCTGGTCTAATTCTCGTCTGGACAGTAACCAGGATGTTATCCTAGTCATAAATCTCTTCTGGACAGTAACCAGGATGTTATCCTGGTCTAATTAACTTCTGCACAGTAACCAGGATGTTATCCTAGTCATAAATCTCTTCTGGACAGTAACCAGGATGTTATCCTGGTCTAATTAACTTCTGGACAGTAACCAGGGTGTTATCCTGGTCTAATTCTCTTCTGGACAGTAACCAGGATGTTATCCTGGTCTAATTAACTTCTGGACAGTAACCAGGATGTTATCCTGGTCTAATTAACTTCTGCACAGTAACCAGGATGTTATCCTGCCTTACATCTCTTCTGGACAATAACCAGGAAGTTATCCTGCCTTACATCTCTTCTGGACAGTAACCAGGATGTTATCCTGGTCTAATTCTCTTCTGGACAGTAACCAGGGTATTATGCTGGTCTAAATCTCTTCTGGACAGTAACCAGGATGTTATCCTGGTCTAATTCTCGTCTGGACAGTAACCAGGATGTTATCCTAGTCATAAATCTCTTCTGGACAGTAACCAGAATGTTATCCTGGTCTAATTAACTTCTGCACAGTAACCAGGATGTTATCCTAGTCATAAATCTCTTCTAGACAGTAACCAGGGTGTTATCCTGGTCATAAATCTCACTTGTGACAAATGGGCCAGGGAGGAATCAGGATAATGTTCTTCAGTAATGGGAAATTATAGTCTCATCAGGCCAGTCAGATCTTGTCTTGTCTATAATTGTCAGAAGTGTTTGTTTCTGTCTGTTACCATATAATTACCATGGTATTGTGCTGCTCAATGGGGAGAATAGAGAGACTCAGCTTGGCCCTGTTTCCACTAAGGCAGCCAGGAGAGGAGAGAAGAAGATAGGAGATGAGAGGAGTGGAGAGGAGATAGAAACTTGTTACCTTTGTCTAAGTCAGAGAGCCCTGCTAGGGGAAGGGAGTGGAGAGGAGATAGAAACTTGTTACCTTTGTCTAAGTCAGAGAGCCCTGCTAGGGGAAGGGAGTGGAGAGGAGAGGAGATAGAAACTTGTTACCTTTGTCTAAGTCAGAGAGCCCTGCTAGGGGAAGGGAGTGGAGAGGAGATAGAAACTTGTTACCTTTGTCTAAGTCAGAGAGCCCTGCTAGGGGAAGGGAGTGGAGAGGAGAGAGCTCAAGGCATGCAGCTCTTCAGAAGGCAGAGTAAATCAGCTCTTAGTTTTTGCGGCCAGCCTGGCGCTTCCCACTATGTTGCCTCCCTCCCAGGGTTCATACATGTCATTAGAGTTGGCTGAGCTGAGAATGGAGGCAGGAGAGCACTATGTCAGCCAGGAGAGTACTATATTAGCCAGGAGAGTACTATGTCAGCCAGGAGAGTACCATATCAGCCAGGAGAGTACTATATCAGCCAGGAGAGTACTATATCAGCCAGGAGAGTACTATATCAGCCAGGAGAGTACTATGCCAGCCAGGAGAGTACTATATCAGCCAGGAGAGTACTATATCAGCCAGGAGAGCACTATGTCAGCCAGGAGAGTACTATATCAGCCAGGAGAGTACTATGCCAGCCAGGAGAGTACTATATTAGCCAGGAGAGTACTATATCAGCCAGGAGAGTACTATGCCATCCAGGAGAGTACTATATCAGCCAGGAGAGTACTATATCAGCCAGGAGAGTACTATATCAGCCAGGAGAGTACTATGCCAGCCAGGAGAGTACTATATCAGCCAGGAGAGTACTATGTCAGCCAGGAGAGTACTATATTAGCCAGGAGAGTACTATATCAGCCAGGAGAGTACTATGCCAGCCAGGAGAGTACTATATTAGCCAGGAGAGTACTATATCAGCCAGGAGAGTACTATGCCAGCCAGGAGAGTACTATGTTAGCCAGGAGAGTACTATATTAGCCAGGAGAGTACTATATCAGCCAGGAGAGTACTATATCAGCCAGGAGAGTACTATATTAGCCAGGAGAGTACTATATCAGCCAGGAGAGTACTATGCCAGCCAGGAGAGTACTATGTTAGCCAGGAGAGTACTATGTTAGCCAGGAGAGTACTATATCAGCCAGGAGAGTACTATGTCAGCCAGGA
>NC_088236.1:8248945-8261445 GCF_036934945.1 Oncorhynchus masou masou | reverse complement strand
TCTACCTGGTCAGAGCCCTCCATCTCTCTACCTGGTCAGAGCCCTCCATCTCTCTACCTGGTTAGAGCCCTCCATCACTCTACCTGGTCAGAGCCCTCCATCTCTCTACCTGGTCAGAGCCCTCCATCTCTCTACCTGGTCAGAGCCCTCCATCTCTCTACCTGGTTAGAGCCCTCCATCTCTCTACCTGGTCAGAGCCCTCCATCTCTCTACCTGGTCAGAGCCCTCCATCTCTCTACCTGGTCAGAGCCCTCCATCTCTCTACCTGGTCAGAGCCATCCATCTCTCTACCTGGTCAGAGCCCTCCATCTCTCTACCTGGTCAGAGCCCTCCATCTCTCTACCTGGTTAGAGCCCTCCATCTCTCTACCTGGTCAGAGCCCTCCATCTCTCTACCTGGTTAGAGCCCTCCATCTCTCTACCTGGTCAGAGCCCTCCATCTCTCTAACTGGTCAGAGCCCTCCATCTCTCTACCTGGTTAGAGCCCTCCATCTCTCTACCTGGTCAGAGCCCTCCATCTCTCTACATGGTCAGAGCCCTCCATCTCTCTACATGGTCAGAGCCCTCCATCTCTCTACCTGGTCAGAGCCCTCCATCTCTCTACCTGGTCAGAGCCCTCCATCTCTCTAACTGGTCAGAGCCCTCCATCTCTCTACCTGGTCAGAGCCCTCCATCTCTCTACCTGGTCAGAGCCCTCCATCTCTACCTGGTCAGAGCCCTCCATCTCTCTACCTGGTCAGAGCTCTCCATCTCTCTACCTGGTCAGAGCCCTCCATCTCTCTACCTGGTCAGAGCCCTCCAGAAGGCCAATACATAGCGGTTGACTCTTCCCATCCACCCTGAAGTCCAGCTCCTTCCCCATGGACGCAGATACAGACTACCTAAGATTTTTTTTTTAAATAGGGCCAAGTTCTCTTTTATTCTGAATGTAACTCTGCAACTTAACCAATGTTGGACTTCTTGCACATAGGACTTGCACTATGAAATTGAACTTATCCTGCCTATTTGTTTGTAAATATAGTTTGCTATCTATTTGACATTTTTAGATGTGACATGTTTTATGACGGCTGCAAGATGAATTCTCTCTTTTACGGCATTAAAGTCTTCTGAATCCGCTTTCACCTTTTTGAAACCAATAAGGGATCATAGCTTTCAGCTGGATTTACCTGGACAGTGTATGTAATGGGAATACTTGGTGTGTATACTCAGTGTGTAGAAGTTTTATTTTATTGAATGGAAATTGAAATGTATAGATTACCTCCGTTCTCCCTCCTAATCCTCAACGTCTGTGGTTAATCCTCTCAGCTCTGTAGTTAAAGACTTGTTTTGACCTTCGTGCTGTTCTCTTCAGCTCTGTAGTTAAAGAGGTGTTTTGACCTTCGTGCTGTTCTCTTCAGCTCTGTAGTTAAAGACTTGTTTTGACCTTCGTGTTGTTCTCTTCAGCTCTGTAGTTAAAGACTTGTTTTGACCTTAGTGTTGTTCTCTTCAGCTCTGTAGTTAAAGACTTGTTTTGACCTTCGTGTTGTTCTCTTCAGCTCTGTAGTTAAAGAGGTGTTTTGACCTTCGTGTTGTTCTCTTCAGCTCTGTAGTTAAAGAGGTGTTTTGACCTTCGTGTTGTTCTCTTCAGCTCTGTAGTTAAAGACTTGTTTTGACCTTCGTGTTGTTCTCTTCAGCTCTGTAGTTAAAGAGTTGTTTTGACCTTCATGCTGTTCTCTTCAGCTCTGTAGTTAAAGACTTGTTTTGACCTTCGTGTTGTTCTCTTCAGCTCTGTAGTTAAAGAGTTGTTTTGACCTTCGTGTTGTTCTCTTCAGCTCTGTAGTTAGACTTGTTTTGACCTTAGTGTTGTTCTCTTCAGCTCTGTAGTTAAAGAGGTGTTTTGACCTTCGTGTTGTTCTCTCCAGCTCTGTAGTTAAAGAGGTGTTTTGACCTTCGTGTTGTTCTCTTCAGCTCTGTAGTTAGAGGTGTTTTGACCTTCATGCTGTTCTCTTCAGCTCTGTAGTTAAAGACTTGTTTTGACCTTAGTGTTGTTCTCTTCAGCTCTGTAGTTAAAGACTTGTTTTGACCTTCGTGTTGTTCTCTTCAGCTCTGTAGTTAAAGAGGTGTTTTGACCTTTGTGTTGTTCTCTTCAGCTCTGTAGTTAAAGAGGTGTTTTGACCTTCGTGTTGTTCTCTTCAGCTCTGTAGTTAAAGACTTGTTTTGACCTTCGTGTTGTTCTCTTCAGCTCTGTAGTTAAAGACTTGTTTTGACCTTAGTGTTGTTCTCTCCAGCTTTGTAGGTAAAGAGTTGTTTTGACCTTAGTGTTGTTCTCTCCAGCTCTGTAGTTAAAGAGTTGTTTTGACTTTAGTGTTGTTCTCTCCAGCTCTGTAGCTCAATAGTTGTTTTGACCTTAGTGTTGTTCTCTCCAGCTTTGTAGGTAAAGAGTTGTTTTGACCTTAGTGTTGTTCTCTCCAGCTCTGTTGTTAAAGAGTTGTTTTGACTTTTGTGTTGTTCTCTCCAGCTCTGTAGCTCAAGAGTTGTTTTGACCTTCGTGTTGTTCTCTCCAGCTCTGTAGTTAAAGACTTGTTTTGACTTTAGTGTTGTTCTCTTCAGCTCTGTAGTTAAAGACTTGTTTTGACCTTAGTGTTGTTCTCTTCAGCTCTGTAGTTAGAGGTGTTTTGACCTTCGTGCTGTTCTCTTCAGCTCTGTAGTTAAAGACTTGTTTTGACCTTTGTGTTGTTCTCTTCAGCTCTGTAGTTAAAGACTTGTTTTGACCTTAGTGTTGTTCTCTTCAGCTCTGTAGTTAAAGACTTGTTTTGACCTTCGTGTTGTTCTCTTCAGCTCTGTAGTTAAAGAGGTGTTTTGACCTTTGTGTTGTTCTCTTCAGCTCTGTAGTTAAAGAGGTGTTTTGACCTTCGTGTTGTTCTCTTCAGCTCTGTAGTTAAAGACTTGTTTTGACCTTCGTGTTGTTCTCTTCAGCTCTGTAGTTAAAGAGGTGTTTTGACCTTCGTGTTGTTCTCTTCAGCTCTGTAGTTAAAGAGGTGTTTTGACCTTCGTGTTGTTCTCTTCAGCTCTGTAGTTAAAGACTTGTTTTGACCTTCGTGTTGTTCTCTTCAGCTCTGTAGTTAAAGACTTGTTTTGACCTTAGTGTTGTTCTCTCCAGCTTTGTAGGTAAAGAGTTGTTTTGACCTTAGTGTTGTTCTCTTCAGCTCTGTAGCTCAAGAGTTGTTTTGACCTTAGTGTTGTTCTCTCCAGCTTTGTAGGTAAAGAGTTGTTTTGACCTTAGTGTTGTTCTCTCCAGCTCTGTAGTTAAAGAGTTGTTTTGACTTTAGTGTTGTTCTCTCCAGCTCTGTAGCTCAAGAGTTGTTTTGACCTTAGTGTTGTTCTCTCCAGCTTTGTAGGTAAAGAGTTGTTTTGACTTTAGTGTTGTTCTCTTCAGCTCTGTAGTTAAAGACTTGTTTTGACCTTAGTGTTGTTCTCTTCAGCTCTGTAGTTAGAGGTGTTTTGACCTTCGTGCTGTTCTCTTCAGCTCTGTAGTTAAAGACTTGTTTTGACCTTCGTGTTGTTCTCTTCAGCTCTGTAGTTAAAGACTTGTTTTGACCTTAGTGTTGTTCTCTTCAGCTCTGTAGTTAAAGACTTGTTTTGACCTTCGTGTTGTTCTCTTCAGCTCTGTAGTTAAAGAGGTGTTTTGACCTTTGTGTTGTTCTCTTCAGCTCTGTAGTTAAAGAGGTGTTTTGACCTTCGTGTTGTTCTCTTCAGCTCTGTAGTTAAAGACTTGTTTTGACCTTCGTGTTGTTCTCTTCAGCTCTGTAGTTAAAGACTTGTTTTGACCTTAGTGTTGTTCTCTCCAGCTTTGTAGGTAAAGAGTTGTTTTGACCTTAGTGTTGTTCTCTTCAGCTCTGTAGCTCAAGAGTTGTTTTGACCTTAGTGTTGTTCTCTCCAGCTTTGTAGGTAAAGAGTTGTTTTGACCTTAGTGTTGTTCTCTCCAGCTCTGTAGTTAAAGAGTTGTTTTGACTTTAGTGTTGTTCTCTCCAGCTCTGTAGCTCAAGAGTTGTTTTGACCTTAGTGTTGTTCTCTCCAGCTTTGTAGGTAAAGAGTTGTTTTGACTTTAGTGTTGTTCTCTTCAGCTCTGTAGTTAAAGACTTGTTTTGACCTTAGTGTTGTTCTCTTCAGCTCTGTAGTTAAAGACTTGTTTTGACCTTCGTGCTGTTCTCTTCAGCTCTGTAGTTAAAGACTTGTTTTGACCTTAGTGTTGTTCTCTTCAGCTCTGTAGTTAAAGACTTGTTTTGACCTTCGTGTTGTTCTCTTCAGCTCTGTAGTTAAAGAGGTGTTTTGACCTTTGTGTTGTTCTCTTCAGCTCTGTAGTTAAAGACTTGTTTTGACCTTCGTGTTGTTCTCTTCAGCTCTGTAGTTAAAGACTTGTTTTGACCTTAGTGTTGTTCTCTCCAGCTTTGTAGGTAAAGAGTTGTTTTGACCTTAGTGTTGTTCTCTTCAGCTCTGTAGCTCAAGAGTTGTTTTGACCTTCGTGTTGTTCTCTCCAGCTTTGTAGGTAAAGAGTTGTTTTGACTTTAGTGTTGTTCTCTCCAGCTCTGTAGCTCAAGAGTTGTTTTGACCTTAGTGTTGTTCTCTTCAGCTTTGTAGGTAAAGAGTTGTTTTGACCTTAGTGTTGTTCTCTTCAGCTCTGTAGCTCAAGAGTTGTTTTGACTTTAGTGTTGTTCTCTTCAGCTCTGTAGTTAAAGACTTGTTTTGACCTTAGTGTTGTTCTCTTCAGCTCTGTAGTTAAAGAGTTGTTTTGACCTTAGTGTTGTTCTCTTCAGCTCTGTAGTTAAAGAGTTGTTTTGACCTTAGTGTTGTTCTCTTCAGCTCTGTAGTTAAAGAGTTGTTTTGACCTTAGTGTTGTTCTCTTCAGCTCTGTAGTTAGAGTTGTTTTGACCTTAGTGTTGTTCTCTTCAGCTCTGTAGTTAAAGAGTTGTTTTGACGTTAGTGTTGTTCTCTCCAGCTTTGTAGGTAAAGAGTTGTTTTGACCTTAGTGTTGTTCTCTTCAGCTCTGTAGTTAAAGAGTTGTTTTGACCTTAGTGTTGTTCTCTTCAGCTCTGTAGTTAAAGAGGTGTTTTGACCTTAGTGTTGTTCTCTTCAGCTCTGTAGTTAAAGAGTTGTTTTGACCTTATTGTTGTTCTCTTCAGCTCTGTAGTTAAAGATGTGTTTTGACCTTAGTGTTGTTCTCTTCAGCTCTGTAGTTAGAGTTATTTTGACCTTAGTGTTGTTCTCTTCATCTCTGTAGTTAAAGAGTTGTTTTGACCTTAGTGTTGTTCTCTCCAGCTCTGTAGTTAAAGAGTTGTTTTGACCTTAGTGTTGTTCTCTTCAGCTCTGTAGTTAAAAAGTTGTTTTGACCTTAGTGTTGTTCTCTTCAGCTCTGTAGTTAAAGAGTTGTTTTGACCTTAGTTTTGTTCTCTTCAGCTCTGTAGTTAAAGAGTTGTTTTGATCTCTTCAGCTCTCTGAGCGCCACGTACAGTAGACTTGTTGTCTGGTGTTTTAATCTACTGTCTGGGGAATGGCCCATCGCTGTAGTTCATCTCTTGGTAGTAGGGTGATGATATGTAAATAGTGGGTATGTTGTCCAGACCCATCAGTTTCTACCCCAGTGTCAGGCTATACATGTCAGACAGTGCCTGTCTAGCCCTCTGTACTGTACCCAACACAACACAACCCAACCCAGCTCTCCTCAGCTCCTAACCCAAAGTAGTTCTCCTCAGCTCCTAACCCAACCCATCTCTCCTCAGCTCCTAACCCAACCCATCTCTCCTCAGCTCCTAACCCAACCCAGCTCTCCTCAGCTCCTAACCCAACCCATCTCTCCTCAGCTCCTAACCCAAAGTAGCACTCCTCAGCTCCTAACCAAACCAATCTCTCCTCAGCTCCTAACCCAAACTAGCTCTCCTCAGCTCCTAACCCAACCCATCTCTCCTCAGCTCCTAACCCAAAGTAGCTCTCCTCAGCTCCTAACCCAACCCATCTCTCCTCAGCTCCTAACCCAACCAATCTCTCCTCAGCTCCTAACCCAACCCATCTCTCCTCAGCTCCTAACCCAACCCATCTCTCCTCAGCTCCTAACCCAACCCATCTCTCCTCAGCTCCTAACCCAAACTAGCTCTCCTCAGCTCCTAACCCAACCCATCTCTCCTCAGCTCATAACCCAACCCATCTCTCCTCAGCTCCTAACCCAACCCATCTCTCCTCAGCTCCTAACCCAACCCATCTCTCCTCAGCTCCTAACCCAACCCATCTCTCCTCAGCTCCTAACTCAACCCATCTCTCCTCAGCTCCTAACCCAACCAATCTCTCCTCAGCTCCTAACCCAAACTAGCTCTCCTCAGCTCCTAACCCAACCCATCTCTCCTCAGCTCCTAACCCAAACTAGCTCTCCTCAGCTCCTAACCCAACCCATCTCTCCTCAGCTCCTAACCCAACCCATCTCTCCTCAGCTCCTAACCCAACCCATCTCTCCTCAGCTCCTAACCCAACCCATCTCTCCTCAGCTCCTAACCCAACCCATCTCTCCTCAGCTCCTAACCCAACCCATCTCTCCTCAGCTCCTAACCCAACCCATCTCTCCTCAGCTCCTAACCCAACCCATCTCTCCTCAGCTCCTAACCCAAACTAGCTCTCCTCAGCTCCTGACCCAACCCACTACTGTATTTTATAATGTATGTTCTAATCTACTGTATATTGGGGCTGCAAGGTAGCCTAGTGGTTAGAGCGTTGGAATAGTAACCAGAATGTTGCAAGTTCAAACCCCCAAGCTGACAAGGTACAAATTTGTCGTTCTGCCCCTGAGCAGGCAGTTAACCCACTGTTCCTAGGCCGTCATTGAAAATAAGAATTTGTTCTTAACTGACTTGCCTAGTTAAATAAAATAAAAAAACCCAGCTCTCCTCAGCTCTTAACCCAACCCAGAACTACTCAGCTCCTAAGCCAACCCAGCTCTCCTCAGCTCTTAACCCAACCCAGAACTGCTCAGCTCCTAACCCAACCCAGCTCTCCTCAGCTCCACGTGTTGCATCTCCTCAACTCTCTAGTCTGTGAGTCCACCAGCTGAACTTGTCACTGTGACACTCCTGCCGTTTCCTGTATCATGTTTCTGCAGGCCTGTAAACCTGTCAGAGTGCTGCCCGTACTGTAATCCATACATCCTCATCTTCACTGGGACAGCTATACAGGAATGGGGTTGGGGGTGTGTATTGGTGGGGACGAGGGAGCTTGATTTTATCAGGTCTGTATGCTAGGAAATGGACTGGACACTCTCTGGTCATGGCCATAGTAACAAGGTCTTAGAGACGAGCATGAATGGATATTGTGTGAAAGTTGTGTGAATATTGTTTGAATGTCGTGTGAATGCTGTAGGAATGTAGTGTGAATGTCGTATGACTGTTGTGTGAATGCTGTAGGAAAGTTGTGTGAATATTGTATGAATGTCGTGTGAATGCTGTAGGAATGTAGTGTGAATGTCGTATGACTGTCGTGTGAATGCTGTAGGAATGTAGTGTGAATGTCGTATGACTGTTGTGTGAATGCTGTAGGAATGTAGTGTGAATGTCGTGTGAATGCTGTAGGAATGTAGTGTGAATGTCGTATGACTGTTGTGTGAATGCTCTACGAATATTGTAGGAATGTAGTGTGAATGTCGTATGACTGTTGTAGGAATGTAGTGTGAATGTCGTATGACTGTTGTGTGAATGCTCTACGAATATTGTAGGAATGTTGTGTGAATGTTGTATGAATCCTGTGTGCGTGGGACTCCAAGTAATCTAAGACTGTATCGGCATTCTGCAACCTTTGACCCTTGACCCATGTCTGACCCTTTTCTACTCATTCCATTTCCAGACTCACGTTATATCATAAGAGTGTTAACAGAGAGAGTAGCTTGTAGTGTGTGTTGTTGTGAGGGGCAACAGCAATGCTATTTACCAACACAAAAGCAATGTCTTTTGACGTTTGAATTGTTGTTCTCACCGTCACCACTGTGAAGTGCCGTAGCGTTGGAATGGAGCTGAGGTCCTTGTTAATTAACCATTAACAAACACGGCATGTTCAGCGTTCCTCTGGGATGGAACTGTCTGCTTTATAGCTCATTAGTTACACTGTAGCAGACAGACCAGTCCACTAACTCACTAGTTACACTGTAGCAGACAGACCAGTCCACTAACTCACTAGTTACACTGTAGCAGACAGACCAGTCCACTAACTCACTAGTTACACTGTAGCAGACAGACCAGTCCACTAACTCACTAGTTACACTGTAGCAGACAGACCAGTCCACTAACTCACTAGTTACACTGTAGCAGACAGACCAGTCCAGTAATGACACACTGTAGCAGACAGACCAGTCCAGTAATGTTAGACTGTAGCAGACAGACCAGTCCATTAACTCACTAATTACACTGTAGTAGACAGACAGGTCCAGTAATGTTAGACTGTAGCAGACAGACAGGTCCAGTAATGTTAGACTGTAGCAGACAGACAGGTCCAGTAATGTTAGACTGTAGCAGACAGACCAGTCCAGTAATGTTACACTGTAGCAGACAGACAGGTCCAGTAATGTTAGACTGTAGCAGACAGACCAGTCCACTAACTCACTAGTTACACTGTAGTAGACAGACAGGTCCAGTAATGTTAGACTGTAGCAGACAGACAGGTCCAGTAATGTTAGACTGTAGCAGACAGACAGGTCCAGTAATGTTAGACTGTAGCAGACAGACAGGTCCAGTAATGTTAGACTGTAGCAGACAGACAGGTCCAGTAATGTTAGACTGTAGCAGACAGACAGGTCCAGTAATGTTACACTGTAGCAGACAGACAGGTCCAGTAATGTTACACTGTAGCAGACAGACAGGTCCAGTAATGTTACACTGTAGCAGACAGACAGGTCCAGTAATGTTAGACTGTAGCAGACAGACAGGCCCAGTAATGTTAGACTGTAGCAGACAGACAGGTCCAGTAATGTTAGACTGTAGCAGACAGACAGGTCCAGTAATGTTAGACTGTAGCAGACAGACAGGCCCAGTAATGTTAGACTGTAGCAGACAGACAGGTCCAGTAATGTTAGACTGTAGCAGACAGACAGGTCCAGTAATGTTAGACTGTAGCAGACAGACAGGTCCAGTAATGTTAGACTGTAGCAGACAGACAGGCCCAGTAATGTTAGACTGTAGCAGACAGACAGGTCCAGTAATGTTAGACTGTAGCAGACAGACAGGTCCAGTAATGTTACACTGTAGCAGACAGACAGGTCCAGTAATGTTAGACTGTAGCAGACAGACAGGTCCAGTAATGTTAGACTGTAGAAGACAGACAGGCCCAGTAATGTTAGACTGTAGCAGACAGACAGGTCCAGTAATGTTAGACTGTAGCAGACAGACAGGTCCAGTAATGTTAGACTGTAGCAGACAGACAGGTCCAGTAATGTTAGACTGTAGCAGACAGACAGGTCCAGTAATGTTACACTGTTAGACTGTAGCAGACAGACAGGTCCAGTAATGTTAGACTGTAGCGGACAGACAGGTCCAGTAATGTTACACTGTTAGACTGTAGCAGACAGACAGGTCCAGTAATGTTACACTGTAGCAGACAGACCAGTCCAGTAATGTTAGACTGTAGCAGACAGACAGGCCCAGTAATGACACACTGTAGCAGACAGACAGGCCCAGTAATGTTAGACTGTAGCAGACAGACAGGCCCAGTAATGACACACTGTAGCAGTCAGACAGGTCCAGTAATGTTAGACTGTAGCAGACAGACAGGTCCAGTAATGTTAGACTGTAGCAGACAGACAGGTCCAGTAATGTTAGACTGTAGCAGACAGACAGGCCCAGTAATGTTAGACTGTAGCAGACAGACAGGCCCAGTAATGACACACTGTAGCAGACAGACAGGTCCAGTAATGACACACTGTAGCAGACAGACAGGTCCAGTAATGTTAGACTGTAGCAGACAGACAGGCCCAGTAATGTTACACTGTAGCTGACAGACAGGCCCAGTAATGTTAGACTGTAGCAGACAGACAGGTCCAGTAATGACACACTGTAGCAGACAGACAGGTCCAGTAATGTTAGACTGTAGCAGACAGACAGGCCCAGTAATGTTAGACTGTAGCAGACAGACAGGTCCAGTAATGTTAGACTGTAGCAGACAGACAGGTCCAGTAATGACACACTGTAGCAGACAGACAGGTCCAGTAATGTTAGACTGTTGCAGACAGACAGGCCCAGTAATGTTAGACTGTAGCAGACAGACAGGTCCAGTAATGTTAGACTGTAGCAGACAGACAGGCCCAGTAATGTTCGACTGTAGCAGACAGACAGGTCCAGTAATGTTAGACTGTAGCAGACAGACAGGTCCAGTAATGTTAGACTGTAGCAGACAGACAGGCCCAGTAATGTTAGACTGTAGCAGACAGACAGGTCCAGTACATTTACATTTACATTTAAGTCATTTAGCAGACGCTCTTATCCAGAGCGACTTACAAATTGGTGAATTCACCTTCTGACATCCAGTGGAACAGCCACTTTACAATAGTGCATCTAAATCAGTAATGTTAGACTGTAGCAGACAGACAGGCCCAGTAATGTTAGACTGTAGCAGACAGACAGGTCCAGTAATGTTAGACTGTAGCAGACAGACAGGCCCAGTAATGTTAGACTGTAGCAGACAGACAGGTCCAGTAATGTTAGACTGTAGCAGACAGACAGGTCCAGTAATGTTAGACTGTAGCAGACAGACAGGTCCAGTAATGTTAAACTGTAGCAGACAGACAGGTCCAGTAATGTTAGACTGTAGCAGACAGACAGGTCCAGTAATGTTAGACTGTAGCAGACAGACAGGCCCAGTAATGTTAGACTGTAGCAGACAGACAGGCCCAGTAATGACACACTGTAGCAGACAGACAGGTCCAGTAATGTTAGACTGTAGCAGACAGACAGGTCCAGTAATGTTAGACTGTAGCAGACAGACAGGTCCAGTAATGTTAGACTGTAGCAGACAGACAGGTCCAGTAATGTTAGACTGTAGCAGACAGACAGGTCCAGTAATGTTAGACTGTAGCAGACAGACAGGTCCAGTAATGTTAGACTGTAGCAGACAGACAGGTCCAGTAATGACACACTGTAGCAGACAGACAGGTCCAGTAATGTTAGACTGTAGCAGACAGACAGGTCCAGTAGTGTTAGACTGTAGCAGACAGACAGGTCCAGTAATAACACACTGTAGCAGACAGACAGGTCCAGTAATGACACACTGTAGCAGACAGACAGGTCCAGTAATGTTAGACTGTAGCAGACAGACAGGTCCAGTAATGTTAGACTGTAGCAGACAGACAGGCCCAGTAATGTTAGACTGTAGCAGACAGACAGGTCCAGTAATGTTAGACTATAGCAGACAGACAGGTCCAGTAATGTTAGACTGTAGCAGACAGACAGGTCCAGTAATGTTACACTGTAGCGGACAGACAGGTCCAGTAATGTTACACTGTTAGACTGTAGCAGACAGACAGGTCCAGTAATGTTAGACTGTAGCGGACAGACAGGTCCAGTAATGTTACACTGTTAGACTGTAGCAGACAGACAGGTCCAGTAATGTTACACTGTAGCAGACAGACCAGTCCAGTAATGTTAGACTGTAGCAGACAGACAGGCCCAGTAATGACACACTGTAGCAGACAGACAGGTCCAGTAATGTTAGACTGTAGCAGACAGACAGGTCCAGTAATGTTAGACTGTAGCAGACAGACAGGTCCAGTAATGTTAGACTGTAGCAGACAGACAGGTCCAGTAATGTTAGACTGTAGCAGACAGACAGGCCCAGTAATGACACACTGTAGCAGACAGACAGGTCCAGTAATGTTAGACTGTAGCAGACAGACAGGTCCAGTAATGTTAGACTGTAGCAGACAGACAGGTCCAGTAATGTTAGACTGTAGCAGACAGACAGGTCCAGTAATGTTAGACTGTAGCAGACAGACAGGCCCAGTAATGTTAGACTGTAGCAGACAGACAGGCCCAGTAATGTTAGACTGTAGCAGACAGACAGGCCCAGTAATGTTAGACTGTAGCAGACAGGTCCAGTAATGTTAGACTGTAGCAGACAGACAGGTCCAGTAATGTTAGACTGTAGCAGACAGACAGGTCCAGTAATGACACACTGTAGCAGACAGACAGGTCCAGTAATGACACACTGTAGCAGACAGACAGGTCCAGTAATGTTAGACTGTAGCAGACAGACAGGTCCAGTAATGACACACTGTAGCAGACAGACAGGTCCAGTAATGACACACTGTAGCAGACAGACAGGTCCAGTAATGTTAGACTGTAGCAGACAGACAGGTCCAGTAATGTTAGACTGTAGCAGACAGACAGGCCCAGTAATGTTAGACTGTAGCAGACAGACAGGTCCAGTACATTTACATTTACATTTAAGTCATTTAGCAGACGCTCTTATCCAGAGCGACTTACAAATTGGTGAATTCACCTTCTG